>NW_003852652.1:1097005-1102044 GCF_000181295.1 Otolemur garnettii | reverse complement strand
TCATCTCTTGGTTCTCTGTTCTGTTCCATATATCTACCTCTCTGTTTTTATGCCAATACCATGCTGTTTTGATCACTATGGATTTATAGTATAGTCTGATGTCTGGTAGCGTGATTCCTCCTGCTTTGTTTTTATTTCTGAGTAATGTCTTGGCTATTCGAGGTTTTTTCTGATTCCATATAAAATGAAAGTATTATTTTTTTCTAGATCTTTAAAGTATGATGGAGCTTTAATAGGGATTGAATTAAAATTGTATATTGCTTCGGGTAGTATGGACATTTTAACAATGTTAATTCTTCCCAGCCATGAGCATGGTATGTTTTTTCCATTTGTTAACATTTTCAGCTATTTCTTTTCTTAGAGTTTCATAGTTCTCTTTATAGAGGTCTTTCGTGTCCTTTGTTAGGTAAACTCCCAAATATTTCATCTTCTTTGGCACTACTATAAACGGAATAGAATTCTTGACTATTTTTTTCAGCTTGACTGTTGTTGGTATATATAAAGGCTACCGATTTATGAGTGTTGATTTTATAACCTGAGACACTGCTGTATTCCTTGATCACTTCTAAGAGTTTTATAGTAGAATCCCTGGTGTTTTCCAGATACAATCATATCATCTGCAAAGAATGAAAGTTTGATCTCTTCTGATCCTATATGGATACCCTTGATTGCCTTTTCTTCCCTAATTGCGATGGCTAAAACTTCCATAACAATGTTAAAAAGCAGTGGAGACAATGTGCACCCTTGCCTGGTTCCTGATCTGAGTGGAAATGATTTCAGTTTAACTCCATTCAGTACAGTATTGGCTGTGGGTTTACTGTAGATGGCCTCTATCAATTTGAGAAATGTCCCTTCTACACCAGTTTTCTTAAGTGTTCTGAACATAAAAGGATGCTGGATATTATCAAAAGCTTTTTCTGCATCAATTGAGAGAATCATATGGTCTTCGTTTTTTAATTTTTTTATGTGATAAATTATTGTTATAGATTTACATATGTTGAACCAGCCTTGAGATCCTGGGATAAAACCCACTTGGTCGTGGTGTATAATTTGTTTGATGTGTTGCTGGATTCTGTTGGTTAGGATCTTGTTGAATATTTTTGCATCAATATGCATTAGTGATATTGGTCTGTAATTTTCTTTCTTTGTTGGGTCTTTTCCTGGTTTGGGGATCAAGGTGATGTTTGCTTCATAGAATGTGTTGGGTAGTATTCCGTCTTTTGTTTTTGCTATTTTAAATTAACACTTTGATTAGAATCTTGTACTTTAGTTCATATCTATATTTCTGATTAGGTTTTCTTTTTTTAAGATATATTTCACTTTGTCACCGTTGATAGAGTGCTATGGCAAACTCTTAAGCTCAAGAGATCCTCTTGCCTCAGCCTCTCAAGTAGCTAGACTGCACCACACTGCCCACCTAATTTTTCTATTTTTAATAGTGACGAGGTCTTGCTCTTATTCAGGCTGGTCTCAATCTCCTGCACTCAGGGATTTCACTAACTTCATCTTCCTAGAGTGCTGGGATTACAGGCATGAGCCACCACACCCAACCTTTGTATTAGTTTCTTAAAATAATTTTTTTAAATAAATTTTGAAGAAGTAAAATGAGTGGGTCTGTGGTACTCATTAAAAAAACCTAAAAAACAACTAATTTCCCTTCTTAATATTAAACAAGTGCTATTTTATTTTCATTAATAAAATAAAAACTAAATAGAGAAACAAGGAAAAATTGTCTAGTGCCCTTCTGTTTAGTAACAAAGATAATTGCACATAATGTTTGAGATTTTCGTCAGGTGTGATAGCTCATCCCTGTAATCCAGCACTCCGGGAGGCTCAGGTGGGTGGATTGCCTGAGCTCACAGGTTCAAAATCAGCGTGAGCAAGGGTAAGACCCCATGTCTAAACATAGCCAGGAGTTGTGGCAGGCACCTGTAGCCCAGCTTTTTGGGAGGCTGAGGCAAGAGAATCTCTTGAGCCCAAGAGTTTGAAGTTGCTGTGAGCTGTGATGCCACAACACTCTAGCAGGGGCAACAAAGTAAGACTCTGTCTCAATAATAATAATAATAATATTTGAGGTTTATCTCTTAGTTTTATATACATGATATTTAAGTATGTAGTGTATCCATCTTATACTTTGCATATTATTTTTTAACTGACATAGTAATTGTATGTATTTATGGAGTGCATATTGTTTTAGTGTTGTTTTTACTTAACAGTCCTTCATGTCTATACACCAACTCTTCCTTTATGCATTTTTTGGTGTGTTTAGTTAAATATTGTTTTGTTATATGAGTATATAATTTATGCAATTCTTCATTGGATACTTAACAATTTTAGGACTCCTGACTTCTTTTTTTTTTTTTCCTCTTGGGTTAATGTGAGGGTACAGACAACCAGATCACAATATTTGAATTTGTTAGGTAGAGTCCCTCTTGTAGTTATGTCCTGTACCCCAAAGGTGTGCCATACACACATACATTGTGCTCATTCAGTGGGAGCACCCCAACCCCCGCTTTCCCATTTCCCCTTCTACATGTCCCTTTCCCCAAACTTGAATTGAAATGAGTTTTTCTTCTGTATGGACGTGAGTTGGATCATCTGCTTTAACGAAAAGAATGCGTTTCAACTCTATCCAGGATAACACAAAAGATTTGAAGTCCCCATCTTTTTATGGCTAAGTAGTATTCCATGGTGTGCACATACCATAGTTAGTACATTCCTGAGTTGCTGAGCATTTAGGTGGTTTCCACATTTTGGCCATTGTCAATTGAGCTGTGATAAACAATCTAGTATAAATGTCCTTATGATAAAATGATTTTTTTTTCCTTCTGGGTGGATGCTTAGGAGTGGGATTGCCAGGTCAAATGGGAGATCTAATTTACATTCTCTGAAGAGTCTCCATACTTCTTTCCAAAGAGACTGTATTAGTTTGCATTCCCACCAACAGTGTAAAAGTGTTCCCCTCCTCTACATCCACGCCACCATCTGCAGCTTTGGGACTTTGTGATGTGGGCTAATCTTACTGCTGTTAGGGGATATCTCAGGGTGGTTTTGTTTGGCATTTTTCTGATGATTCAGAACGATGAGCATTTTTTCCTATGTCTGTTAGCCGTTCATCTGTCTTCCTCAGAGAAGTTCTGTTCATGTTTCTTGCCCAGTAATAGATGGGATTGTTTGCTCTTTTTTTGTTGATGAATTTGATTTCTTTATAGATCCAGTTATCAAGCTTTTGTTGGATTTATAATATGCAGATAACTTTTCCCATTCTGAAGGTTTTCTATTTGCTTTGATTGTTGTTTCCTAGTTATGCAGAAACTTTTCAGTTTAATTAAGTCCTATTTGTTTTATTTTTGTTGTTATTGCAATAGCCACGGAAGTCTTCTTCATAAAATCTTTGCCCAGGTCGACATCTTCGAGAGTTTGCCCCACAATTTCTTCTAGGATTTTAATTGTTTCCTGTCTTAGATTTAAATCTTTTATTCATTTGAATCAATTTTTGTAAGTGGTGAAGGCTCCTGACTTCTAAAGCTTTTCATTCTTCTGATTGAACTTTAGAATCATTTTCTTAGTGCCACTCAAAAAAGCCTATTGTGATATTCATCAGTGTTTTTATTAACTTCATCTACATCTTTGTTTAGATACAGTCGGTCTTTATGAGAAGGAATATATGTCTCTTCATTTACTCAGATAATTTTGTGTGTCTTTGAATGTGGTTATAGGTTTTATTGTTATTGCTTTTTTCTTGTATACTCCTAAAGGTTATGCAGCCTACTTTAGAAAGCAGGTATCATTGTACCCAATTTAGTGCTGTAGTTGTAGTTAACTCTTGATTAATATTTTAGGATGCTGGCAATAATAGAGAACTTAAAGCAGTAAGATTGATCTGCCTGTTTCTCTCAGGCCACTGAGCAACTAAACATGATGACTCAATTTAAACATATGGCTCTCTGATTCTTATTTCTGAGGCTTCTAATTTTGTTCTTGTTGTTGTTATTGTTGTAAGTAGATATGATGAACTGGTTGATTAAATAGGTTAGCTGTGCTAATCCTTATATTATTTTCTCTTTATGAGTCTTACTGTCTACAACCTTACTCAACCTTACTATTTTAAAAAGTGAAATCTAATTTTAGCATATTTGAAGTATAAGTTAAATGTTTCTGGAAGACTTTTTATATAAATGTCTAATTCGGATTATTAGTTTGTTACTGAAATGTTACTGGTAAATCTCTTGGTGTGATGGAGTTATAGGTGAATTTTATGTTCTTATGTTTTTCTTTATCTTCAGATGTTTTTCATAATGAATAAGTATTGCCTATGTATACGTATTTAAATTTAAGACTAAAAAAGCATCATTTTCTTAATAAGTAAAACAGCACAGGGAAACATCTTGCTTTTAAAATTCTTAGTATGGGAAAGTGTGGTAGTCCCTCTTAACAACAGGAGATGCAGTTCAAGACATCCATCGGATGTCTGAAACCACAGATAGTATTAAACCCTGTATGTATGTACGTATATATATATAAATATGTGTGTGTGTGTATAATGTTTTCCCCTTATATATGCACACCTTTGACAAAATTTAATTTATAAATTAGTCACCAAAATAGGTTAACAACAATAACTGAGAATAAAATAGAACAGTTACAACAATATGCTGTAATAAAAGTTATTTGAATATGGTTTCCCTTTTTCTTAAAACATCTTTGTAACACTTGATAACTAAACCTCAGAAAACAAGACCATGGGTAAGGGGATGTTACTATAGCCCCTTCTTATGGCTGACTATAATTATTTTATCATATCTTCTTTTAACCATGAAATTATAGCATTAGTTTCTCTGAATTGTCCTTCAACTTTTTGGTTTAAATGTGTTATTCCAAAAAGGTGAATATTAAACATTTTTGATTGTGGTGTTTATTGATAACACTTCAACTGTTTTTTATCAATTTTTGTAGAGACAGAGCCTCACTCTATCACCCTTGGTAGAGTGCCGAGGCGTCACACAGCTCACAACAACCTCCAACTCCTGGGCTTAGGA
>NW_003852652.1:1068054-1095990 GCF_000181295.1 Otolemur garnettii | reverse complement strand
GCATCACAGCTCACAGCAACCTCCAACTCCTGGGCTCAAGCGAGTCTCCTGCCTCAGCCTCCCAAGTAGCTGGGACCACAGGTGCCCACCACAACATCCGGCTATTTTTAAGTTGTAGCCATCATTGTTGTTTGGCGGCCGGGCTGGATTCAAACCCACCACCTTGGGTGTATGTGGCTGGCACCTTAGCCACTTGAGCCACAGGCACCAAGCCAAACCTTTTGTTCTTTAATGATTAAAAATTTTTTTTCTAGGCTCAACACCTATAGCTCAGCAGCTTAGGTGCCAGCCACATACACCAGAGCTGGCAGATTTGAACCCAGCCTGGGCCTCCCAAACAACAATGGCAACTACAACAACAACAAAATAGCCAGGCATTGTGGTGGGTGCCTATAGTCCCAGCTACTTGGGAGGCTGAGGCAAGAGAATCACTTAAGCCCAAGAGTTTGAGGTTATTGTGAGCTATGACTCTACGACACTCTACTGAGGACAGCATAGTGAGACTCTCAAAATGAAGAAAAAAAAATTTTTTTCTGAGGTATTCACCACTATCAGTTGTATTTATCCTTGTATATTGCTACATACCTTATGTTTATGTGCTCAGTGTTCTTTATAGAAACACAGAGAATAGAATAATTAAGAAGGTATTTTACAGGATTTTTTAAAGGCAGGCTTTCATTTGTGACCTGCAGTGTTATTCTTTGCATAAATATTTGCCTGCCTGCTGTTGAAGGACTAAAGGACTAAATTTAGATGGAGAATAAAGATGCAATATTATCTTGTGATGCAGACAGTTGTGTAGACAACCAGTGGATCAGAGTGTGCTGAATGCTGTGATAAAGGGAAGTTGCTGGGGAGGGAGACTAGCTCAAACTGGCATAGAGATGGAGAAGAGGCCAGCAGGGAGGCTCCTGGAGGAGGTGGTACCTGTGCTTTTCCTCCATTAATGAGTTGGAGTTTGACTATCACAGGAAGTCTGAGAAAGCTTTGGTGAAGAGTGGGACCAGCATGTCCTTTGGTGTACCCAGAATGGAGCGTACATGCAGGGAGGTAACAGGAAGAGAAGTGAGGAGGCGGAAACACAGGTTCGGACCAGGCACAGAGGCCCACTTTGGGAGGCCAGCTAGGGAGGATCACTTGAGGCCAAGAGTTCAAGACCAGTCTAAGCAATATATGGAGACCCTCGGGTCTATAAAAAAATTTAAAAATTAGCTGAGCATGGTGGTACACATCTGTAGTCTCTGTTACTCAGGAGGCTGAGACAGGAGGACTGCTTGAGCCCAGGTGTCTGAGGTTTCAGTGATGTCACTGCACTCTAGCCTGGAAAACGATCCTGTCTTTGAAAACACACACACACACAAAGTAAGAATTTGATTCTTATCCTTTGTATAAGTCTTGCTGTCAGGTTGATTTAGGGTATGTTTCTTTTTGGTTAAAGCAAATTTTAAAATATTGCATCTAATCAGTTTCTTTGAAAAGTCTGGGGCATTTGAAAGAATTTCCAAGTATTAAATACCAAGTTGGTCAACCGAACAGGAAACTGCCCTGGGAAAACTTGGCTATTGTTCAGTGGCACCCCTGCTGGCACTCTTCTCCATGTATGTCAGTTGGCTTTGCAGCACAGAGTCAAAAATAGATGAAATAGATGGACATGTTCAAGTAGGTTCTATTTAGTTTTAAGTGTCTAAAGGGTTGGTCTTTGGATTTACTCAAGTTCCTAGCCTTCTTCAAGAGGCTGAGGCCAAATTGAATTTATCTGGGAACCTGCCATAATCTATAAATGCTACACAAGGTTATAAATGGGACATTAACTCCAAAAATCAGTGACCGTGCGTTTCAGTTCCTAATTTAGAGTTCATGAAAATTGTCCCTTGGCAAACAAGATTGCAAAAAATGGAAACCCTATTAGATAGATTCATCTTTTGACAAACATTTAACTGTTATTTACACAAATGGCGCTGGAGTGAGTCAAGTTAGGGAATGAGTGATTGAATGCAGATGGCAAGTGTTTTTGTGTTCAGAGGAAGAGGAGATGACTGAGTTAAAGTGTATCCTATAATGGTAATTTGTTTCACCCAGTAGACTTGACTTTTTAAAGTAGGGGCTACATCATAGTCATTATTTTACATCCTTGGGATTTGGAACAGTGCTATGCACAGAGCTGGGGAAGACTTTGAGGATAGGCCTTGATACAGTTGTCCTTGTGAGCTGGCAATTCTGGGGCAACAGAGAAGAGAAGAACTCCCCAACAGAGTTAGGGATGAAAATGGAGATTTATGACAGTGTTTTAAAACTGTGGGCCACATTCCCTCAATGGGTTGTGAAATCAGTTGTTGAGTGGTAATCAGCATTTTTTTAAAAAGGAAGAAATTAGAAAACATCAGAGTGTATCTTATATAATAGCGGTAAGTTTGGCTTTTTTAATGTAACTTTTTTTCAGCGTTAAATCTGTACATACAGATATGCATGTATGTTTACTAGATGGTAATAAAAATGTATTTTATTGGATCATGATCAATATTATCTGAACTCAGATAGTTTAGGAGAAAAGTAAAGTCTTCATTTAGGGAAGAATTATTCTCTTCCATGTGTGCAAAGCACTGTGGCAGGTGTTAGAAGGGGGAGGAGGAAGCTCTGCCACCTTAGGGACCTCTCAGGAATCATGTCACAGCATGTGGGAGAAGTGCTCATCCTTTCTTCACCCTTCCATGTCTATGGATGAGGAGGAAACTGCTTTTGTCCAGGAGGGGAACATTTGCAGTTGTAGCCTGGCCCCCTCTGCATCTCTACAGCTTGGTCCCCCATATTGGAGGAGAATGAATGGCTTGACTGACATGGTCAGTCAGAAGAGTCTCAGAAGAGGCTACACCCCAGGGCCCCTGGACAGTGCATGGAAGAAGGCAGCCTTGGAAACCATCTGCTAGAGCCTCTTTTTAAAATATTATGAAATTGATTTTGTAAAAAATTAAGGAATAGTTTGGAGCTCTGAGCTTCCTTGCCACTAGTTGTCAAGGCTCCTGACTAACGGGGTCTCATGGTCGTGATTTCCACAGGGGGCATCAGCCATAGTTCAGAGTCCCAGTTAGATCTCAGGCTCAGGTTCCATCTCCAATACTGTCTACCAAGGATTCCTATACTTTGGTAGGACATGAAGGTGATGGTAAATCTATTCCTGAACTTGTTAGAGCCCTAAGGGAGGGTGATGCTCCCTAACTGCTAACAGGTACCACTGGGGGATATGCTGGAAAGGCCAGACTCTGATTCTTAATCGCTACCCCAGCAGATTAGGGTTTTGTGAACAGCAGAGAGCCTTTTTACACACTAAGGGGACTGGGTGTGACTCTAAAGACTTGTTAAAGAACTTCCATGGGCATAATGGTTTCCAGTGAGAGGGGGCTGGGGGCGGCTGAAGTGTTTCCGTAAGTGACATGGCAACCACTAGTGACATACAGTGAAAATATTTTCTGTTCTTGGATTGGTTGATGAGAGTATTGTATTGCTACTGACATTGCTTGGGTTTTATAGAAACTAAGTTTTCTAGTTTGCCCCCCTTCTGGGTTACAAAACTTGAAATGCTTTTAGCTCCAGTGGTGACTTTACCGTGTCTTAATTCCATCTCACCAACCAGAAGATGGTGCTGTTGTGCTGGCAGCCAGTCTGCCTTCGACTTAAAGTAAAACTTGCCATCTAAATGTGCACTCATGCTAAGTAATGCAGATGGATTTAGCAGTTGGATTCAACAGTGGTCCCCCGCAGTGTGACAGCATCAAGACAGCACAGGGCAATCACAAGACCAAACCTTCAGTGTCTGGAGCTAGAGAAGCCTGACACAGGGGCCTTCTTGGGGTGCTTGTCAGGGCATTTTAGTGCTCAGAGCCCAGTGATGCACCTGAGGGAGTCGAGATGAAGACGATCCTTCAGTGCTGTTAGATCTGTGAGCAGGTGTCCATGATTTGGTTTAAACGAATAAAGGTAAGATAAATTTCTGTAAAGAGAAAACATTTTTTTCTTCTTTTCTCTTTGTAAAAGATCTTAGCGGCTCAGTGCCTATAGCTCAACCGGGTAAGGCGCCAGCCACGTACACCTAAGGTGGTGGGTTCGAATCCCCAGCCCAGACCCGCCAAACAACAATGACGGCTGCAACCAAAAAATAGCCGGGCGTTGTGGCGGGCGCCTGTGGTCCCAGCTACTTGGGAGGCGGAGGCAGGAGACTCGCTTGAGCCCAGGAGTTGGAGGTTGCTGTGAGCTGTAATGCCACGGCACTCTACCCAGGGGGACAGCTTGAGGCTCTGTCTCAAAAAAAAAAGATCTTAGCACACAGAAAAAAATTCATGAATCTGTTTTATAAGAAATACTTTATTATTAGTATGTAATTGCATTTTCAACTACTTAAAATACCCAATTAATCTCTAAAGTTGTTTTAACCACTTGAAGGAAATCTAGTTGGTATGATGGACTTGAAGGTGGTGGTTTTCTATTTAGCCTCTTGGGGCCTTTAGCTGTAAAATGGAAATAAGAAAATCCACTTCACAGGGCTTAGAAGAATTAAACAAGGTAATAAAAGTAAAGTTCTTGACACAATGCCTAGCACTATCTACTCAGTAATTGTCCTCCCTGCCTCCCAACCTCATCCTGTTCAGAAGTCCAGACACTGCTGCATCATGGCCCCTAAGTATAAAGCTCTCAGTCTTTGTAGGATCAGCTTGTAAAGTAGGTAGGACTACAAACATGGCCCTAAGTGACTTACAGGTAAAGTCTTCTTGTCTGTTCCTTTTGAACAAAAAACAAAAGCTGCTGCCAAAATAACTTCTAATTGTCTCTCCTTTTCTTTTTTGTGGCTTCCTCCAGCTGTGTAGCCATTCTGATTAATCTCTTACTAGTTCCCACTTGACTAGTTACTAGAGCTCCTTTATACAGTTGAGTGCTAATGCAGGGAAAGTGCCATGAACTTGACGACCGTGCTGAGGGAGGTGTGACACCCACCCCAGTGCACCACACACCCCTTTGCACTGCACACCCCAGCCCGCTGCACACTGCTGCCTCACTCCTCTGGCTGGATAGTTGTTCCATGGTCTGGTCTTGTTTGCCCTGCTTTCATCTGACTACTATGTTTGTGTGTCCTGCCTCACTCTGAGTGTCCTGCCCTACTATCTCAGATAGGTCATTCTTTTCACTGCATTGGTGGTCACAAAATACCGTATCAGTAGTAAGAGCTGGAAACTGACAAGTCTTAGACAACTTCAAACCAGGCTTCTTGAGTTTTCCAAATACTTGTCCATCTTTCAGAGGGGAAGGGGTCGTTTGCTTCCTTTCATAGTGAGCAGCCTTCTTCCCTTGGTGCGTTCACTTCCTCAGCTGTAGGGTCACATTTAGTAAGGATAGTTTAAGAACTTAATCCAGATGTTATTCTCAGAGATCTTCAAACAGAAATCTATCGTGAGATTTTCTGTGAGTCTCCTGGATAACTTCAAAGAAGCAGAAACAAGGAAATACTTCATTTAACCCCACCATGTTTTTGAGTAGCAATAGTAGTTTCTAGCATATGTATTTTAAAATCTGTCATTGTTCAAATCCTTCTTTTTAATGAAATTAGATCTCCCACCTCCATATTTCATAAGCTGTGTTGGGCTATATAATGTTTAAGGGAGATGTTCACCTTGACATACAAGTGAAGTAATAATTTCATTTTACGTGTATGACACTGCTTTTGTCTGGATAGAAAGATTTAATGGATCTGAATGAGGAAAGATAAAAACAGCAAGCTTTGAGTGGCACTGATGACTATTTTGTTAACATTAACTACTTCGAGAAAATTTTATAAGCATTTGGTAGCTCAGAGACATTGTAATCGAATGATGTTTAGGAAATCATATGTAAGTGTAGAAAATATTTTCAGTAAATTGTTTAACTAAATTTAAAAAACTTCCCCTAAATTTTCATTAGATTTCTAATTTTAGTTAAGGGAACATTTCTCCTCCTTGTCTTTTTCCCCTTTGAATGCTCACAAGCAGTTTGAAAAGATTATGCTAGAGTTTGATCTTCATCTACTTATCTTGATAAATCAAATACTCATAATGCTGCATTTTAGCAGCAGCAGTGAACAGCTGTCTCAAAGAGGGAAGACCTTTTTTGTAATTCATGTTCAGACAGGAAGGTATGCCTGGTAATGAATCTTGATTACCTAGAATGGACCAAAGGTATGATAACATACTAGTTTGCCTTCAGGCCTCAGCTCTTTGAGAGATCACCAATAAGGAAAAACAAAACAGAGTCAGATAATTGCCTTTGGAAAACAACAGTCATGAAATGTTTTAAGTGTCTTAGGCTAAGAAAAACGAAAGTTTTAGTGGAGCTCCCTGGTGAGAATCATCCAGTCTCGCACCACACGACAGTTCAGTCAACTGTGGACTGTGTGGGCCGTGGTTGTCCTGGGGATTATAGTACCATGTTTTTACCATACTACTTTTCTATGTTTAGATAAATTAGGTACACAAATACTAACCGTTGTGCTATCGTTGCCTACCATATTGAATACGGGAGTGGGCTGTTGAGTTCTGCAGCCTCAGCGTATGGGGAGCCCTCCCACCTGGGTTTGTTGTGCACACTTTGTGGTGTTGCCATAGCAAAGAAGTTCTCAGAAGGTCTCCCCTTCATTCAGCAACACATGACCGTACTTAGGTCCTGTTAGGACTTCCCCATCCCTGGGAATGTCCCTAATGCTTATATCATAGAAGTTACATGGGGCATGCGGGTTTTGTTTTCCTGCTGTGGTTGGCTGTTCTGTCCTTGATATTAAATGTCATAATGGTTCCATGTCCTTTTTTAGTCTTCAGCCTTTTCTGCATCTTCTCTCTCTCTACATATATACAGTAATAATTTCAGGTCAATAGACTTCTCTGTGCTCAGAGAAATGGGGCAGAAAGTGGAGATTGCTCTAATTTGCATCCCATCCCCCCTGTAGTTTCTGATTTTATTGCATTGTGTTAGAGAATGTGGTTAAGATAGTCTGCAGTATTTGTCAAGTCTTGCTTTATGACCTAGTCAGGTTTTGTAAATACTCTAAGTACATTTAAAAGTGTATTTTCTAAAGGTTAAGTATAGGGTTCTATGTGTTCAGTAGGTCAGACTTGTTAAAAAATATATAATCTGTATATTTATAATTATTTTTCTTTGCTTGATCTAAAAGTTTGTAATTGGGATATATATATAAATTCCTACTATGGTTGTGGTGTTGTTTTCTTTGTATTTCTGGCAGGTTTTGCTTTGCATACTTTACTGCTACGGTTCTAATGAGCGTTGTTGTGGTGTTTGTATTTTTATCCAGGACTCATTTTTGTCAGATAATTTAATAATACCTAGGGTTTTCCTTCCTGGTTAGTATTTGCCTGATATATCTCTTTTCCAGGCTTTTATTTTCGGTCTTTCTGAATTGGTTTAGATGTATCTTTTGTGAATAGCATGTACATGTAAATTTGCTTTTCTTCAATCTGAGAATGTCTCTTAAGTGGTGAATTCGGTCAGTTAATCTTTGTTTTTACCATGTGTTTTCATTTCTTTTTTTCTTAACTTCCGCTTGTGGAGCATGATTGAGGTGGGATTTCTCTACAGGCTTGGTTACCATTTCTCTGAGCCAGTCGGTGAGTTCTTCTGGTCCTGCCTTTTCTGTCAGGAAGGCAGTCCTTCCATATGCCCAGCTTTATGCAAGAGTCTTGTTCTACTTTCCTGTCCCACATAGCCCAAGGTCATGTCTGACTCTTTCTTTGGCCTCTGGACATTGGGGGCTGTACCTGGGTCCTCTCCTCTCCCCTCCCCAGGGCTGCCCCAGCCCACTCTTGCTCTTAAGCCCAGGTACTTAAGTTCTCTCTTGTTTCTGACATCTGAGATGTGTACATTAAGAAAACAAAAAAAGTCTAGTTATCCTTTATGTGACACTCCGATGCATCTCTAGTGGGAGGAGGCCCTGTGTTAGCTCAGTCTGCTGTCTCCCCTGCAGCCCAGTTCTGTTTGATTCTTGATGTGGTATGAATGAGGTCTGTGGCTAAAGATCTTCCTATGGTATTGGTGTATGAGCTTTTCTTGTTTTTACCTGCTGTGTTATGTTTAGCTTTGACTTAGTGCCTTTGTAATACAGTCAGGCATCGCTTAATGATGAGGAAATCTGTTGTTAGGTGACTTCATTGTGCTAACACCATGGAGTGTCCTTGCATAAAGCTAAACTGTGTGATACAGCCTTTTCCCTCAGGCTACAAACTTAGTTTGTTATTGTACTAAAAATTCTAGACAGTTGTAACACAGTTGTAAATATTGGTGTATCTAAACATATCTAACGGTAGAGCAAGTACAGTAAAAATGTGTATTTTAATCTTATGGGACCACTAGGGTATATGTGGTCTGTCACTGAAATGGCATTATGTGGTGCTGGACTGCGCTTAGTGGGTATTCCAAATGGAAAGCACAAGCCTTTCTCTATTGGTGTGAACTGATGCTCAGTGGTTCCGTGTTTGTTTAGTGATGTGTAAATCTTTACAGGTTTTACATGTCAGATGTTGGCTATGGTGAAGGACTGAGTAGTGGGGTCTGCAGGTCATAGCATTTTTTCGAAACCCTGGTTTGTATTTAGAGAACACTACGAGAGATTGAGTTTAGGATATGTTTGCTCTGTTACTGTTTGAAGTCCTAATCCCCATGAGTGTGACAATCCTGAGGTAGCCAAAATCTGGCTCCTCTCTTAACCAATGGGTAGGCCTAATCTTAATTAATTACTTTGAAGAAAAAAATGAAAGGAACTTATTTTATTGTCTGTTAGGTACTCCTACTTTGTTTTTCAAATGAAAAAGAAAAGGGACAAGTTAGGTTTTCCAAAGTATATGTTATAACAACTCTTCATGACACTGAAAAGCAGTGAAAGTGAAAATGATGTTCTGGTGAATCTTTCACCTTATTAAGCTATTTGGAGAAACTGGCCTAGAAAATTAAAGGATAAAGCATTGTGGCACAGTTATTCAGCCCCCACAGGGGCAAATACATTGGTTGAGGTGACAGGAATCTCCTCAGTGCTCCGAGCTATGGGTTGGGGAAAGGGAGAGCCAGCCTGCAGTCAGGCAGTTGGTGTAGGTGAACTTTTTATTCCAGAAAAATTTTCAAGGTACACCATAAAGAAGCTTATAGGCCAGGCTTAGTGGTTCATGCCTACAATACCAGCGTTTTGGGAAGCCAAGGTGTGGGGATCACTTGCATCTAGGAGTTTGAGACCAGCCTGGGCGACACAGTAAGACCCTGTCTAAAGTAAGAAAAATTAGCCAAACGTGGTGACACCTGTAGCTCCAGCTGTTCCAGAGGCTGAGGCAGAAAGATCACTTGAGCCCAGGCTACAGTGAGCTATGATTGTGCCACTGCACTCTGTCCTAAGTGATAGAGACCACATCTCTTACAAAAAAGGGTGGGGGGATATAACCACTCCTATACACTCACCTCTCTCCCCTTCAGTCACTATCATGACCAGTCCCGTTTCATCTCTACAAACATCTGCTCTCTCCATTTTTGTTTTATTTTGAAACATATTCTGGATCCACGTCATATTCCTTGGTAAATATTTATATAGTATCTCTCAAAAACAGATTCTTTGTTTCTTAATCTATAGGTTTGTCTGTCTGCCTGCCTGTTTTTCTCTCATTTGTTGAAGAAACAGGGTCATTTGTCCTATAGAATTTCCTGCAGTCTAGATGTAGTAACACAATCTAGATGTAGATTGATCCACACCCCACCCTCTGTGTTGCTTGATATAGTCTTCTGTCCTCCTTTTTCTTATGAACTGGTAGTTAAAACTAGAAATTTGATCTGAATAAGATTTGATTTGTTGAGGATATGAGACTGCGTCACAGGTGGTTTTGTATTCTTCGTCAGGATGCACATACAAGAGTATCCTCTCTGCTTAGTCTAGAACCATCACACTATTAGAGGCCACTGTGTCACCACAGTAATGCTAGTAATCCTAGCATTACTTTTTATTTGTTGGAACAAATCTGTAAAGGGAAACTTTAACTAAATCTGCTATTTGGTTGCATATGGTACAGGAAAAGCTGATTTTGTTTGATTCTTTCTTTTACTGCTTTTTTTTAAAGTTAAAAAAAAAAAAGCAGTAAAGGAAAGAATCCTTTCCTTTGATTTACTAGAACTGGGAATTTGGTGACCAGTCATTTAGAACCATTATGGATTTGGGGACATGACATAGAGACATTTATAATGTGACTTAGTTGCAGGCTTAACCCTTGCTGATGTTAAATTATTCCAGCTTTACAAATAAAACCTCTTTGGGTTGGCTAATGAGTCATTTGTTTGTTTGGGGGTTGTTTTGTTTTGGAGATAAACTTTTACTTTCTCACCTCAGCTACAGTACAGTGGCATCATCACTGCTCACTGTAACCAGAAACTCCTGCAATCAAGTGATCCTCTTGCCTAAGCCTCCCGAGTAGCTGTGATTACCGGTGTGTGCTACCCCTACTAGTTTTTCTATTTTTAGTAGAGACAAGGGTCTCACTCTTGCTTAGGCTGGTTTTAAATGCCTGAGCTCAGGTGATCCTCCCACCTAGGCCTCCCAAACTGCTGAATTACCAGTGTAGGCCACTGCATCTAACCTCTACTTTGCTTTGTTTTATCATTATTATTATTATTATTTTACAAGATTTTCAGATTACTTTGTAGTAGTACTGACACAGGAAAGTGACTCCCAATGCTGGGAGCTACTTTGCTCAAGAAAGAATTTAGGAACGAGCTAACAGTGTGAAAGCAGTTTTTATTCAGAAACTAGCAAGTGTACTTCATAGATGGAATAGAGCAGTGGTTCTTAACCTGTGGGTCATGACCCACAGGATCTGTATTAAAGGGCCGCAGCATTAGGAAGGTTGAGAACCACTGGAATAGAGGCTAGTAATTCTCTGAAGGAGAACTGGCCCTGTGGTTTCTTTCGCCCCACTATTTAAGCAATAGCTTAATTATAGGCTAAACAAGGGGAGTATTCTTTCCTGAGAAGAGACAGTGTTTTTCTGGAATTAAGAGTGATACCTTCCTTTTGACTACATATGGTCAAACAGGAAGTGTCACGCATCAGGTATATGATGGGAGGGGGAGGTTTCCTTAGAAACTGTTACAGTGGGCGGTGCCTGTGGCTCAAAGGAGTAGGGCACCGGCCCCATATACCGGAGGTGGTGGGTTCAAACCCAGCCACGGCCAAAAACTGCAAAAAAAAAAGAAACTGTTATAGTAACGGAGTGTGTAATGAAGCTGTAAAGTCAACAAGTGGTCAATTTCTCCATCATCTTGGCTCTTAATGGTTTGAAACTTGCCCTGCCTCCATCCTATTCTGATCAGGGTAGTTCGAAACTTTAAAGACTTCCTGACTCATTTAAACAATGCCTGTAGTAAAGCCCAAAGTGGTGTCCAGAACAGTGCCTGCCAATTCCCTGTCTCAGTACCACAGTAGTAGCACCGTTTGGGTTGAAAGTAGCACAGTATTGGATTTTGCTTTGCTAGCCCATCTGAATTGTTTTCTTTTATAGGAGAACTAAGCCCTTTTAAATTTATTGATACAGCCAATATGGTCTGCCTTGGTTCTGTCATCATTTTACATTACACACACACACACACACACTGGTCTTTTATGTGAATAGCCTTTCTCTATGTGTCTGTTTGATTTATTCTCTATCTCTTTAATTAGTGTTTTCTTTTTATTTATTGTTTTTGTGGGAGGTTTTTTAAGAGCAATTTAAATTTTTGTTCTAAGGGCTAGCATAGTATAATGCCACTATGTAACACATTAGCCACCTCCTTTTTTCATCATTCATTAGTTCCCTACCTGGAGAAATACTGAAACTAACAACCCTTCCCTTAACATCTGGTTTGTCTGGTTTGAGGCTGAGCACAGTGGTTCACACCTGTAATCCTAGCACTCTGGGAGGCCAGGGTGGGTGGATTGCTTGAGTTGAGGAGTTGGAGACCAGCCTGAGGCCACAGCAAGACTCCATCTCTAAAAAATACCTAGGTGTTATGGCGGGCACCTGTATGTAGTCCCAGCTACTCAGGAGACTGAGGCAAGAGGATGGCTTGAGCCCAAGAATTTGAGGTTGCTGTGAGCTGTGATGCAACAGCACTCTACAGGGACAACAAAATGAGACTGTTTCAAAAAAAAAAAAACAGTAACAAAAAAAAAACATACAGTTTGGAAAAATCTTATTTTATCTCTAGTTGTTCACTATAAGACAGTCAACAAGTATATTCTAGTTTTCATATGGCCTCCACATTCATAAGCTCCTTTTTTGGTAATTGCTACTTAACAAACCACCCCCAAATAGTGATTTAAAACAATATTGTTTGTCACAATCCTGTGGGTTGCCCAGATGGTTCTTCTGCTCTATGCCAGATGGCTGGGGTGGATCACCTCATCCATGGTCCTGCCTCTCAGCTAGGGTCTCTGGGGCATTTGGAGAAGAGGCCTCTCTCCGTATGGTCCATCATTCTATAGATGGGTAGCTAAGGCTTATCCCCATGGTGACCGAAAGGCTCCCAGAAGAGTAGAGGGCAGCACCCTTCAAGCCTCCGTGTTCATCTCGCTTGTTCACACACCTTCAGCACAGCAGGTCTTGTGGCCATCTACATTCAAGAGGTGAGTGGTAAATACCGCACCTCTTGATGGCAAGAGCAGAAAAGTCAAAATTGCCAAGGGGTGTGCATAAAAAGGAAGAAGTTTTGGCTGTTTTATAATCCACCACCATGACATAATACTTTTAACTGTCCACTTTAGTCATTGTCTCTTGGTTCCCTGCTATGACAAATATGGAAATTAACTGGCCTTAATTTCCATGTTTGGAATTTTTTTCCCTGCCTTTCCTCCTCTGCATTGGATTTAAAAAAATACCATTTCCTCCTCACATTACTAACTGTACGAGGTCAACACTCAAATTTATTCTACTCTTCTTTTGTGCCCTCTCCAGTCTGACCTTTTCTTTTTTAAATAATTACATTGCACCTACATTGTCAGAGCAAATAGCCATTATGTACTATATGTTCACCCTCCTAACCATCTGCTAGTCACAGCTTTACAAGTAAATAGACATCTAATTCTCACTGTCAGTGTGATGATGTTTCAAAATTGAGTTTGGTTATCTGGAGCTTATTCTCTGGTATATATTTTTAGGAAGAGTCATGGGGAAAATGTTCCCTGGGTTCTTGTATGTGATTTTGTCTACAGTTTTTATACTTATTTAAGTTTAGCTAGATGTAAAATTTTATGTAAAAGAACATTTCTTCTTTTGTCTTTTATCTTGAAGGCTGCTTCTCTCAGAGGCTTGACTCTATTCAACTGGCTCTTCTTTGCCCATCTTCTGTATGTGTCACCTTTTTTTTTTAATCACTTTTAATCTCTAAATTTCTTTGTGGTTTTAAGATTTTTCTGCCCTTTTTATCATCTATTTGAGGCATATTGTGTTTATTCATTCTTGTATTTTTTCTAGTTTATCCTTTGTTTGTAAAATGATTTTTTTTGTTTTATATCTAGTTCTGTTTTGAATTGTTTTCTTGAATATTGTTACCTCATTTCTGAGTTTTTCTAATTCTGACTTATGTTCTTTCGTATATCATATATCATTTTCTTAAACCTTTTGATTTGTTTTAAGATATTCAGCAGTTTACCTCCCCTTGGTGGGCATGTCTTTTGGCTTCATTGGTCACAGTAATGCTTTGTCTTCTTCTTTACAATAACTTCCTACTGGAATTTAAACACAGTCCTTTTCTGTTACTCCTTGTGATTGTATCTTCTTTTTAATATTAAAATCTTAGGAAACGTTAAATCGACAAAATATTTTCATGTGCAGGTATTCAAACTCACTTAACAGACCAGTGAAACTACAGTGAAACACACCTTAGAATTTGCTGCCTGAGATGGGTTTCGTGGGGTTTTTTGTTGTTGTTGTTGTTTTTGAGACAGAGTCTCACCATGTTGCCCTGGGTAGAGTGCTGTGGCTTCACAGCTCACAGCAACCTCAAACTCTTGAACTTAAGCAATTCTCTTGCCTCATCCTCCCAAGTAGCTGGGACTACAGGCACCTGCCATGACACCTGGCTATTATTTTTCTGTTGCAGTTGTCATTGTTGTTTTAGCTGGCCCAGGCCGGGTTCAAACCTGCCAGCTTTGGTATATGTGGCCGGCACCCTACCCACTGACCTATGTGTGCCTCTAGGTTTTGTGTTTTTATTCAAAGAAAAAGAAAGATGTTAGAAGCCAGGTTCAGTGGCACACACCTACAGACCCAACTGCTTGTGAAGCTCAGTTATGTAGATTGCCAGATCTTCAAGTATTCGCATGCATAGGTTCAAATTGAAATGCTCATAGCTGAATAATGAGTAGTAGGAGCAAGTATAGACAGCAGAACCTCCATAACTGGCCATCTCTTTGAGCTGACCTAATTTTCAGAGATCAGACATGCACCACATGTACATGTCAGTACATCAGGCCTTGTTCCTAATGTTGTACACCTCTGTATGTTGACCAGTTTGTTACAGTCCCTTGGGGGGGGGGGTATGGTTAACTTACAGAGGTTCTGCTATATTTTCAAATTTAGCCAAGAAATGAGTAACCAGTATGACAAGAGTAGGTTTGGTCTGAGAGAACAATCAGGAACAGGCAAGTGTTAATTTGTAAAGATAGAACCCTGTTTGTTCTGTGGGAAGTTACTTGATGAAAACTTAGCTTTACCTTGGCATCTGTGGTAATAACCAACAGCTTGATTTACCATAGCTTCCCTTTGCAGTTGTGTTTAAACAATACATCATCCTAGGGGGCAGTTCTCAACTTGTGGGTCATGCCCCTTTCTAACAATGAAAATACATCCTGCATATTAGATATTTACATTAAGATTCATAACAGTAGCAAAATTACAGTTATGAAGTAGCAACGAAAATAGTTTTATGTTTGGGAGTCACCACAACATGAGGAACTATATTAAAGGGTTGCAGCATTAGGAAGGCTGAGAACCACTGTCCTAGAGGCTTATTCCAGGCACGCGCCACTGCCGCTGCTGCTGCCTTTTCACTCCACTTGGTGTGACCTCTTCCTAGATAGTCAATGATTCCTACTTACTCACCTTGCCGTGGACACCATGGTCATGTGTTCGCCTCACCTCTCCCTTTAAAAGTGACTCTATGTCCCTGCCCTCTTCCTTGCCCTCTTAAGTTTTCCAGAGTGCTGATTTTTTGGTGTTTTTTTTTCTTTTTTTTTAGAAACACAGTCTCACTTTATCGCTCTTGGTAGAGCGCTGTGGCATCACAGCTCACAGCAAACTCCAGCTCTTGGGCTTAGGCCATTCTCTTGCCTCAGCCTCCCAAGTAGCTGGGACTACAAGTGCCCACCACAACGCCCAGCTATTTTTATGTTGCATTTTGGCCAAGGCCAGGTTTAAACCCACCACCCTTGGTATATGGGTCCAGCATCCTACTCACTGAGCCACAGGCACCGCCCAGGTGTTTCTTTTTGACCAAACCCTTTCTCCCACCAATGTCTACTTCTCTTTACTAGAATCTAAAGTCTATGACACATGTATTTGCCTGATGCCTAGAACAATCCCTAAAGCACACTAGGCACTCACATGTTTATGGCATGAATGCCTGTGTGCTGGGCGCTGCACTGGGTGCCAAGAATGTAGTGGTGTACAAAACAGACGCACCGCCTCCCCCCATGGAGTTTATAGTCTAGTGGAAGTGACAGAAGGAGGTCCAGCAAAGTGCAGAAAGTGCTGTGTGAGAGGGCAGAACAGGGAAATGAACCTAGAGGAGGGCTTCTCTCAGGAGAGTTTGGTGCTGAGAAGTAAAAGAATCTTCAGTATGAGCTTTGATGAGGAGTGCTCCAGCAAGATGGAGCACCTTTTCCAGAGTCTCGAATAGAAGACAGCTGCACTGCTGTGTGGGGACTGGGAGAGAGAGCTGGAAAGGTGGGAGGCAGGCTGGGCACATCCTGCAGGATCTTGCAGCCCAGTTGCAAATTGTGTTCTTAGTGAACCAGTTCACAGCCATATAGGCAACATGTACTCAGAAAATATGGTATATCATAATATGTCTAATAAATACAGGATTGATTGTACAAGACACCCAGCCTAGAACTGTAACAATTAATGGCAGAATCCATTGGTGACAGCCACGAGAGGTCAAAGCATAACTCAGATAAAACAAATACATGTAGATAGTTCGTATTTGCATTATATATTAGCAGATTATAATACTTGAATGTTTTTGTTTATAATGGTACACTTTATTTGCTGAAGTTTTAAAAATATTTTTTAAGTGCTCTTGGAACAAAAGCATTTATTTGAGTTGTAAGATTGAAAAATAACAAAAAAAACCCTTTTAAATGTGCAAGATGGCTGCTTTCATTGGTAGTTTCCCCTTCAAGGTCAAGTTTTATAGAAGTATGGATGAACAAGCATATCAGAGTAAGGCAGTAGGCATTTTGGGAGCCCCATAGTTCTTACTTTGATCAAGCCTATCAAGACTTTTTGAGCCTAGGTTTCCTCCTATATAAAACAAACCTGAAATAGTACTTTGCATATACATCTGTAGCAAGTCAGTGAGTTTCTTCCTCACAGAGGCACCATTCTCACTGGCTTCTATAGCTTGGGCCTCCTAGAGTCCACCCCAGGGTGGGTAGAATGATAATTAATTATCAGCACAACACTTAGCACAGACCTGGTACTTAAGGAACACATAAAAAAATGGTAGTAAGAAAAAAAAAATGGTAGTTCTGGGCAGCATCTGTGGCTCGTAGGTTAGGGCATCGGCCCCATATGCCAGAGGTAGTAGGTTCAAACCCAGCCCCTGCCAAAAACTGCAAAAAAAAAAAAAAAAAGAAAGAAAAGAAACAAACAAACAAACAAAAAATGTTCAAAAAAATGGTAGTTCTTACACAGTGGAAGATAAAAAGTAAAATCTTTTTACTTTTTACTGTTTTTTTATACAACTAATGCCTTTTTGATTTGTGCTTTCCAGAAGAAATGGGAAAATCACTTTATTACTAGACCTTAAAGACTTATCAGAATTACTCACATTTGACCTTAGATACATGGATCTGTACTTGAATCTGCTTAACCTAATAATTCAGAAGTCAAGGGAGAGCCCAACATATCTGAGTCTTATATTTTTGTCATAATTTCAGCTCGTTGATTCAAGCTTATAATATGTGTGATGTATTGTTTATTAGCTGTTCTCTGACTAGCATAGGAATTCACCTGCTACTTGAACACTTCTCAAGTAATTTTTTCTTTAATGAGCCCTCAAATAGGATGTGGCTTGAGGTTTCTCAGCATTGGGAATAGATTCATGTTAGTCTTATCTACACTCTCTGTCCCTGTCCTTTGTGAACATCATTGTTTTCTGTGCCAGGTATAGACTGTGTCCATAGAGCAGGCCAGGCTGTCTTATCCTTGATCTTTAAAAGATAATGGAACCTTGACCTGATCATCCTATGTCAATTCATGGAGATAAGTAAACTATGGCTTTAGGGTTTGAGCTAGCAGTGGATTTTTTATTTTGTTTTGTTCTATTTTTTAAATAAGGGAAGACTAATGTACAATTTAAAGGAAATATTTACAAAGCTGTGAGATAAATAGAAGAGTAAGAACTTGTGATCTGATTTTCTATATTTGTGAGACTCTTTAAAAGGAGAAATGATCCAGAATCTATTGTTACTGAGGGATCTCATGGTTAGGTGGCATTCTGAACTTCTGACATTGGTGAATGCTTTTTTTTTTTTTAGGGTTTGAGCTAGCAGTGGACTTTTTATTTTGATAAATAGAAGAATAAGAACTTGTGATCTGATTTTCTATATTTGTGAGACTCCTTAAAAGGAGAAATGATCCAGAATCTATTGTTATTGAGGGATCTCATGGTTAGGTGGCATTCTGAACTTCTGACATTGGTGAATACTTTTTCTCTGTGATTCAGTTCTTTTCTGAAAAGAAGATGTGGCTCAGAAACATTTTTGCTGTTTTTATAGGTATCTGTTCTTCTTTTGTCTTGTCTTTCCTCCAGTTTAGCATAACAGAAGAGTAAGCCTGGCTAGATGATAAGGATTGTCTGCATGGCAGAGTCCAACACGATGTCACAAAGATGGTGGTGGCAGGACATCTGCTGGCTTGTGCCTCCGCTGTTTGCAGTCGAGGGCTGGAACACAGAGACCTAGGCTTAAAACATAGTGCCCTGGCATGGGCTTTGGAAAAGCAGAATGATGGATTAAGAAATTAAGTCCAACTGAAGGTTTGGGTTTCCTTATTTGTAATGTTAACTAAGTAATTGTTTTCTTTCTCTTTAAGCCTGTGATTTCAGTTCTTTTTTATATCATAAAAGTCAATCTTCTTTTTTTTTCTACACAGACATGGCAGAATTTATTGAGTATTAACATTTAAATGGTTACCATTTAATTAACGAATGGTAACCTTGCTTAAAGTGCATAGAATTGTAGTATGATTTTTAAAGTATTTAAAAAGAAATTATACTGAAAGATAAAGTCAATCTTCTTTACTTGTGATTTAAAAAACCAAAATTTTTTTCTCTCGGCGCCTGTGGCTCAAGCAGCTAAGGTGCCAGCCATGTACACCTAAGGTGGCAGGTTCAAATCCCCAGCCCGGGCCTGCCAAACAACAATGATGGCTGCAACCAAAAAATGGCCAGGCGTTGTGGCGGGCACCTGTGGTCCCAGCTACTTGGGAGGCTGAGGCAGGAGACTCACTTGAGCCCAGGAGTTGGAGGTTGCTGTGAGCGTGATGCCATGGCACTCTACCCAGGGGGATAGCTTGAGGCTCCATCTCAAAAAAAAAAAAAACCAAATTTTTATAAAGCCCTCATTTGTGGTTTAATATAGGCATTTAATTATCCCTAAGTAAAAGGCTTTCCCAGCCTTCATTTTTTTTTTCCCCTAGGCTTTGCGAAAGTGATAGAGAAATATACTACGTGGTAAGGTGGATATCATATATATATTGATTAAAGAGCTACCCTAGATGGCAGTGTACAATTTAGGAGAATATGTAGTTTTCTTCAGTTTTTCTTAAAATTTGTTTGGTGAAATTCATCCCCTCAGACTTTGAAAATGATCGTGACCTTTTCCGTTTCCTCACAAGTGAATGTATTCCCCTAACCTCTGCTGTTTTTTCTGTCTTGTGAGGTGAGTCTCAAGCTGCAAAGATGCTTGAGATGAGCTGGCAGCAACACCCAGTAGATTAAGTGAGTTACTCCTTGGTATTCTAAGAATCGCTCTGAATAGAACATTTCCACCAACTGTTTTTATTATTTTTTGTTGGAATGCTTTTGTTTGTTTATTTGTCCTGCTGAGAATTTAGAACTCTCCCCTGAAAGACAGCTGTTAGAAATATGTCAGCAGAAGTAGAGCCAGTCTAGCCTCACAGTTTTGATTTTTGTGTCTACTCTGGTGAGTTGTAAAACCTGTTTAGTAAGGGCCAAAATTAGTAACAAGGACACTTAACCATTATCTTCCTTCTCCATTAAAAGAGATTTAGTGGCAACATGTTTATTCCTTCAGGAATAAAAAAGATATACAGAAACCTCTCCAAGGGTCAGGGAATTTATATTTACAGGTTTTTACCTACAACAGCAGCTTCCCTAGTTTTCCCTTTTCCTCCAGCTGCTGTGATCTCTGAGCCTGTTTCAGTACATTTTGGCCCTAATACTTGTCTGTTATAGTTAATATAAATAAAAGCATTTTTCAGGTGCTCTTGGGTATTGGTGGTACTTGACCCAGTATTAGAGATTTTTATTTGTGGAGTTTCAGTGATGATGAGGATTTGTTTGTTTCTTTCCTCTTTCTCTGTTGCCCAGGCTGGAGTACAGTAGCCAGATCACAGTTCACAGTGATCTCAAACTCCTGAGCTCAGGCAGGACCTGCCTTGGTCTTCTGAGTAGCTAGGACTACAGACATGTGCCACCACACCCAATTGTTAATTTTTAAATTTCTTTAGTAGAGTTGGGTCTCACTATTTTGTCCAGGCTGGTCTCAAACTCCTAGTCTTAAGTGAGTCTCACATCTCAACCTCCCCGAGTGGCTGGGGTCACATGTGTCAGCCACTGGACCTGCATCAGCTCATCTTCATAATCTGATCTTAGTTGGATCCCTGTCTTACATAATGGCTGTGATATACGGTTTTTTTAAATTATTTTTTATTAAATCATAACTTTGTACATTGATGCATTTATGGGGTTCAGGATACTGCTTCGATAAGGATATAGGGTTTTAAATTTGCATCCCTCAAAGGTCTTCTCACATGAAAATGGACTGATAATTAAACTGCTTTACCATTTTCAACAAAATTCCAAAATAAGCAGTTTATTGATAGATAAATCTATAGATTAAGAAATTACTAAATAATCATGCACTAAATCACATTTATAGAATACAAGTTTTTCTTCCCCTTCTCTCTGCTACCACTTCACTAACTCTTAAGTTCACTGTTTGTTCTTTCCATGAGGCTGGCTTGGTGATGTTGCCAGGGAGCATGCTGGGTAGATGGGTCATGATGGAATGCCATGACGGGGGCCGATGAGTGAGATCTAGCAAACAGGTCGGCAGCTTCTCAAACAAGCTATTTACCATTAGCATCTATCCACCATAACCTTGTAGGAGATATGCCTTTCTCATTGCAAAGGGCTGTCTTTCTTTGAGCAGTCAGTCTAAGTGGATAATGTCCCCAAAGTTTATTTAATTTCTCAGAATAATTTTACTTATGTCTCAATAATTTTACTTACAATTTAGCTACTTCTTTGGAAATTTTACCTTTTTAAAAAAAGTGTACCTTCTGGATTCTCAGGATAATTTTGTTAGTCTCAGAACAGTTTACTTTGAAGAGTAATTTTTAAATTCTGTCAGATGTTTAAATTGTCAACTTAAGATGTTGATTTGCATACATTCAGAAATGATAGAGATTTCTATTCAATATTTGATAACTCTGTTACCTTTAAGTCTATGTATAATTATAGATGAAATGAACTATAAAATTTTTGTTTAGCCAAGACTAGGGTTTTTGAGCTTGTGCTATATATTCAAAGATGAAACATACAAAATTCATTAAATAAAATATCAAAACTATTCCTACTCAAAGAAAATTTGATTTTTGCTGACATGAATTAATCCCTTTGAGTATAATAATAATATGTGCAAAGGGGTTCATAACCTTCCTTTCTAATTTTCAAGAACTTTGTCATACCAGGATGAGTTTTGCTTTGTTTTTAGTTATTACAGAATACTAACTCACTGTGGGACTATGAGCTTGTGCTACCCTGCACTCAACTTTCAGCTCATCTGCCCCCAACCTGCAGCTGGCAGGCTGCATGCAGATTATTTGAGGACTGTTTTGCCTATCTGTGATGTAGGATTTCTCAAAAAGTTTGCACCTTTTCTTTAGCTCATCAGCTTTGGTGTTTATGTACTTAATGTATGGCCCAAGACAACTGTTATTCATCCATTTTGTGGCAGAAAAGAAAAAAGGTTAGATACCCCTGATCTAATCAAATAATATTAACAAAAGGTTTTTGCTATGCCAGATTTTTTGCTGTCTGTTTAGAGACAGGTTCTTAGTCTGTCGCCCAAGCTTGGGTACAGTGTCACCACACAATGGTAGATCACTATAGCCTGGCCTCAAGACTTAACTTCCTAAGTAGCTGGGATTACAAGCGTGTGCCACTACACCTGGCTAATCTTTCTCATATTTTGTTGTTGATGTGGGATCTTGCTATTTTGCCCACGCTGGTCCGAAATTCCTGGCCTCAAGTGATTCTCTTGCGTTGAAATGCTGGATAACAGGCATGAGCCACTGCACACTGCCTTGTTTTTTATTTTTAAAAAGTATTTTTTTATGCAGTTATTTTATTTTATTTTATATTTTAGAGACAGAGTCTGTCTTTGGCGCCCTCAGTAGAGTGCTGTGGCATTACAGCTCACAGCAACCTCCGACTCCTGGGCTTAAGTGATTCTCTTGCCTCAGCCTCCAGAGTAGCTGGGACTACAGGCACCCACCACAACGCCCGGCTATTTTTTGTTGCAGTTTGGCTGGGACCAGGTTTGAACTTGCCACCCTTGGTATATGGGGCTGGCACCCTACTCACTGAGCCACAGGCACCACCCTTTAAAAAATATTTTTAAAAACAAATACATGTTCATGACATAAAATTTGAAAAACACACACAAATAAACATAATTATCCAGAAATAATTATGATAACATTCTGGTATATTTTCTTCCAGTATCTTGTTTCATTATTTTATATAAGTATCATTATACTGTAGATACTATTTAAAGTTTTACTTTTTTAATAGTTGTGAGAAATTTTCTGAAGTTGCTTAAACTCTTAGAAAACATGTTTTAGAGACAGGATCATACTTTGTCATCCAGGCTGGAGTGCAGTAATCCAATCATAATTCACTGTAACCTCAAACTTGTGGGTACAAGTGATTCTCCTGTCTCAGCCTCTTGAGTAACTGGGACCGCAGACATGAGCTACTACCCTTCACTCTTAATACTGTTTATGTTGCTATACCCTAGCTGTACATTTTTTCCATAGTAATAGCTATAAATTTATTGTTTTATAGTTCTGGTTTTGGTGTTCTGTTTAGAAGCATTAAGCATTTAATATGTTAGGAATGAGTTTTGTTCAAATGTCTATTTATCAGTCAGAGTTAGGGTGCCAGATTTCACTTAAAGTAACCGTATCCCAAATATTGTATGAAATGTATATATTTGTACTACAACATGATTTGTTATTTATCTGAAATTCAACTTGAACCATGTACCCTGTATTTTTATTTGTTAACTTTATCAGTAAGTCTTTCCCTGGCCACTTTTTTTTAAAACCACAACCCATGTCTCAGTGCTCCCTACTTTTTGTTTTCTCTATACCTCTATATGTACACTGTATATTTTACCTTTTTGTTTAGTGTCTGTATCCCACCACTAGAATATAAATCCATGAAGTTAGGCTTTTTATTTTAACTCATAAGTAAAAGTTGAGGTTTAACATACATATAGAAACTATATTGCTCACTGAATTATCCCAAAGTGAATATATCCAATCAGGAAGGTGAAGGCTTTTATTCTGAGTTATTCTCAATGCCTAAAATAGTAGGTATATAGTAGGTGATCAAACATTTATTGAATGAATCAATGATATAGCCTGTGAGATAGCCATTCAAGT
Organism: Otolemur garnettii; assembly: GCF_000181295.1. Taxonomy (NCBI): domain Eukaryota; kingdom Metazoa; phylum Chordata; class Mammalia; order Primates; family Galagidae; genus Otolemur; species Otolemur garnettii. The sequence goes on along the minus strand of NW_003852652.1, from coordinate 1,072,756 downwards.
TATATTTTCCAAACAACTAGCTAGAGAATTTTTTGATTATTTATTACATGGTCATTATCCTCCTGAAAGCATTTTTTACTTTTTAAGACACAGGGTCTTATGTTGCCAATGGCCTCAAACTCCTGGACTCAAGCAATCCTCCCCTCTCAGTGTCCCAGGTAGCAGGTGCACGCCACTGTGCCTGACTTAAAAGCATAATTTTAATGAATATGAGTAGCCTAACTTATAAAGCTCTTCCTCTGCTGTTGAACATTTGTTTGTGCTTTTTAAAATATATTTTCAGTTTTTAAAAGTTTTAACTTTTGTGCATTAAAAATTAGTCCTTATTTCAGATTGTTTTCATAGGATGATTTTCTTTTCTTTTTTTTGAGACAGAGCCTCAAGCTGTCCCCCTGGGTAGAGTGCCGTGGCATTACAGCTCACAGCAACCTCCAACTCCTGGGCTCAAGCGAGTCTCTTGCCTCCGCCTCCCAAGTAGCTGGGACCACAGGTGCCCGCCACAATGCCCGGCTATTTTTTGGTTTGGTTGCAGCCGTCATTGTTGTTTGGCGGGTCCAGGCTGGGGATTCGAACCCGCCACCTTAGGTGTACGTGGCTGGCGCCTTAGCCGGTTGAGCTATAGGTGCCGAGCCCATAGGATGATTTTCTAAAAGAAGTATTACTAGGTAAAAGGATATGATCCTATTGAAATCTCTTCTTGTTTACAAGGAACATTAACTGATAGATAGTCAGTGGACCTCTCTGCTAAAGAAGGTGTGCAGAAAGATTGTCAGCTTCCGGCCCTTTGCTCAGTGGCACGACAGTTTGTGCCCACAGAGTGGGTGGCCAGTGCTCACTGTCTGTTCTGAAACATCTTGGATTTGTATTCCAGTTCTTATACCAGCTGCTAGCCTCTGGGCAAGTCATTCAGCAGCTCTTCAGTTTTCTTTTTTACAAAGATAAGGGTAATGGAGCCTTCAGCACTGGCAGTGTGCATCATGTGTGTAGCCTTGGGAAATGGTAGCTGCAGTCTTAGTGTAGACAGCCTTCTTGTTCAAGCCTTGCCCAGTCAGTGTCCCAGACCATTTTTGGTAAATGAGTCAATTAATATAAGGATGACCACTTCACCTTGTCCAAGAAATTCTAATCAAGTGAATAAGGGGCAGGGCATGAATTTACAGGATAGGATTCCCAATTTTCTGTATGTCCACAGGTGTGTAGGGAAGGGAGCAATATCATAATCCCTTTCACACAGGAGACTTACTTGAACTATGATAGCATACCCTCCTAGCTTAGGCTGCCCAGTCTTTCCTTGCTTATACATGATACATCCATTTCTGTCATCTTTGCTGAAAAATAGAGATATTAAGTTGCCCTTTCTCACATGAGTCAGCTCTTTTCTAGATTGTTTCTAACCACAAAGAACTCCCAAGAACTCCCAGAGTGTCTTTGTGAATGTTGAGTACAAATTGACTTGTGTAGAGTAGTCTGTGTGGACATGACAACTCACCACCTTGCTGCCAAGACGAGAGGGGAGGCTCTTTTCTCCCCACTGATGTCATTTCACCAGAAAGGAGAATCAGTCGTTTCTTCAGCTAATATTTATGAGATGTCTCTTGGGAGGAGGGGATTCTCAGACGCCTTCTGAGCATCCCAAGCCTCCCAGGAGAGCACATAGCAGTGCTCATGGGTGCTGGCTCAGGAGTGGACCCTGAGTTCAGTTTCCCTAGAGCAGTGGTTCTCAACCTTCCTAGTGACACAACCTTTTAATACAGTTCCTCATGGTGTGGTGACCCCCAACCATAAAATTATTTTCGTTGCTACTTCATAACTGTCATTTTGCTACTGTTGTGAATCGTAATGTAAATATCTGATATGCAAGATGTATTTTCATTGTTACAAAGGGGTCACAACCCACAGGTTGAGAGTTGCTGCCCTAGAGTCATTTGTTTGATCTAACCAGCCTCACAAATTTTAAAACTTCTATAGTGCATCTATTTTATTTTAATACTAAACTGTTTTAAGTGACCAGATTAATTATTTACTTTTTCTTCCCTGATCTCCAGTAAAATCCATGCCCTGGTAAGTTAAGCCCTGGTTGTAATACAAGCACTGGGCTGCTGAGAAGGAGGATGAAGTGGCTATACTGGGTGCTCTCTCCTGGAGAGACCATTGTTAGTATGGAATGGCTGAAACACCTTCCTTGTCTTCAGGGAACCAGCGTGGGTGTGTACGATCAGAGGACAGGCACAAAGGCATAGATGTTTATTCACTGGGTACCAAGTACAGTTGCATGATAAGTTTAATAAACTTGTGTGAATTCAAATTTACTCTGTTTTGATAATTAGTTTTTTGGTAGCGAGACTGGTTCAGTTTGTCACTCCACTCAGTAAAATTATGTGTCCATGTGAGTTGGAGATGAAATGGGAGATGTGGGTCTGCATTTCCCGTATGAGTCTCAGTTCTCACAGTCCTCCTGCAGCTACCTGCTGATTAGAAACCATGTGTGGATGTGCTCGTCTGCTGACACAATGCTCGCACACAGACCACCTTCTTCCTCTGGTGTGTAGGAGAAGAAATAGCAGTGTGTCCCAGTGTTGGAGGGAGACCTGGTTATTACATTGGACTCAGTGAGAGATGCGTGTTGCTCTCCAAAGTGGCAAGTCCAGAAATAAGGTTTAAGAGTAATTTTGACTGAAGGCAGTTTTCAACTTTAGCCCCTCACAGTAGTGCTCTGCTCTCTGCAACTCTGCTCCCTAAGACTCTAAGTCTTACTTAGGTGCTTTCCCAAAGCCAGCAGTGGAAAGCATCAGCTCAAAGATCAGAAAATAGTTCAGGGAGGGTGACAGTCCAGTAATTCAGCTGTCTGCCCCTAGTATGCATTCTCTTCCACTGCACCATTCTGCCCATGCCGTGTTTGTTAAAATGTTTTAAATCCTGAAGTAGTCAAGAATAATTTTCTTGTTAAAAAAATAATCTAAACATTTAGTTAAGCCTGCTAAAGAGCTGAGCACAAGGTCTGCCTGTGCTCTTTCGGAAACAGCAGTAAATTATGGCTGCACTATGGCTTGAGTAGGTAACAGAACATACCCCATGGGTGTGAGTTTTGTGCCTTGTCTGTGACTTTCAGGTGCGTTCCATAGCCGCTTGCTAATGCATTCCCGGGAGAGCATGCTTGTGGAGAGAGAATGTGCAAGAGGTGGAGACCAGCTGTGTGCTAGGGGAACACATGACTCAGCATTCTAGCAAGCCGCCTGCCAGGCAATTCTCACTGTGACTGCCTAAATAGAACAGTGGCAGATTGCCTGGTAACCTGAGAGGTGGGTGGGGAGGGTCCTACCTACTTTACCAAAAAGCTTCCTATCAGCTGTTGATCACAGCAGGGTGGAGTGAGAGATTTGGCTCTGCTAGCTGACATTCTTTTTTATTTTTCATGCCTCTGCCTGCATTTTTACCTCTGCTGTTTCTTATTTATGTATTACTTAAAGGTGGAAGGTGAACAGTTGGCTGCATATTAAGTCCTCATTGGAATTAGTTACTGAAAACGTGTTGTTGTGGTTTTAATGTTAGTCAAAAATTTCATTTGCAGTTCAGACCGATAGACTGTTTCACTGCGTGCGCGTGTAGATGTGTATTATAGCAGAAGAGTTTGCAGCCATGTACCTCCTTGTGGATAATTTGGTTTTGGCAGAACAGCTCTGGATGTAGTTTTCTTCTTTTCCTATTGGTAGGGGTCCTAACTGCTACCACTGTCTGGCAGCTCTCTGGAAAACATGGTTTGTGAAGCTTTATCACTGGGTCCCACAGAAGTTGCTTTCAGTTACTTAACTTTTTTTTTCTTTAAAATCACAATATAATACTATGCAAAATCAGTATAAGTAAATTCATTCATTAAACATGCTTAAAATGAGACTTATATGTGTATTTGAAGCATTAGATATGGCACTTCTAGTTAGAATTCAAGTTTAAAGAATGGCAGTATTTCTCTAGGGAAAAAAAAGAGTACTTTTAAAAATCCTCTAGTATTCCTTTATCAATCAAAAAAATTCTTCGTTCTGCCACGTAATAGATACATGACTTTCAGAAGTTGTTCAGTTTTCTAATTTGTGCTGAGTATTTTGACATTGTAGGAAACCCTTAGGTGATTGGAAATTGTATGATAAAGTTATAAAACATTCGAAAGTACTTTAATATCACACTTGTCATTGTATTGATTACTTTAAAAAATCTTTTTAAATTTTTCAATTTTCTAGAGATAGTGTCTTGCTGTGTTTCTAGGGCTGGACTTGAACTCCCATCTCCGCCTCCTGAGTAGCTGGGACTATAGGCATGTATCACCTAACCCACCTTGTGTTTGTTTGTTACATATAAGTATAAATATTTTAGGCTTGACTTTAAAAAAATATCTAATGATTTGATTTTTCATTGGGTATCCAAATGAACAAAAAGATCTATGTTAATTTCTCCTTAAAATGTGGAAAACCAATGAATGTCTAGAACAATTTAGAGATTTGAATACCTTGAGGCATGAAACCTGAACAATGTCAGTATCACTTTTTAAAAAGAATTTCACAAACTCTTAACTTGTTATTTCCCTGAATTGTCAAGAGTTGCCACCTTCTGAAGCACTTACTCAGCAAAAGGAAAAGATCCTGTCACTCTCCCCGCTTCCTCCTCCCACCTCTGTCTTTAACTTCCCCTGTCCTCCTCCCCCCTTCTCCCC
>NW_003852652.1:1060678-1066980 GCF_000181295.1 Otolemur garnettii | reverse complement strand
CCTCTCTCCCTCTCCCTCTCCCCCTCTCTCTCCCACTCCACTTCTCCACCTCTCCCTTTCTCCCCCTCTCCACCTCTCTCCCTCTCCACTTCTCCACCTCTCCCCCTCTCCACCTCTCTCCCTCTCCACTTCTCCACCTCTCCCTCTCTTCACCTCTCCACCTCTCTCCCTCTCCACTTCTCCACCTCTCCCTCTCTCCACCTCTCTTCCTCTCCCTCTCTCCCTCTCTCTCTCCTTCTTCATTTCTCTACCTCTTCCTCTCTCCCCCTCTCCACCTCTCTCCCTTTCCCCCTCTCTCCCTCTCCCTCCATTCCCTTCTCTTCTCCCCCTTTCCCCCTCTACCTCTCTCCCTCTCCCCCTCTCTCTCTCCCTCTCTACCTCTCTCCCTTCCCCCCTCTCCCTCTCCCTCCACCCCCCTCTCCTGTCTCCATCTCCCCTCCTTCCCCACACCCCTCTTTTCCTCTCTTCATCACTCCCTCTCTCCCTCTCCCTCTTTCCCCCTTTCTGCCTCAGAGTCTTTCTGCCTCAGCCAGTTCACTGTCCCTCCCTCTTTCTCTCTTTGCCCTGCACTCCTTCTTTCTCCCTATTTCTTCCCCGACCGAACCTGGCCTGTGTGTCTGTGTCTCTTTGGAGGTGAGTGTCACCTGGCATGAGTCCTCTCATTTTGGCCTGTATTTATGTCTGACATCTGCAGCATCCACCCCCCACAGCAGACAAACAAGAGGTGGAAAGGTCTTTCTAAATCCTGAAGTATGAAAGGAAACGATTTGGTAATTTTTAAGAGGAGAAAAAATAATGCAAATGTAGAATCACTGTGTTAAATGCCAAGATGGGATAGAACCTTAAATTAAAGTAATTCTTAACTCAGTTTTGTGCCACTATTTGGGAATATTTGGTAACCCTTATAGCGTTAGTTGATAGTGTACTATCAGAACCCACCAGTGAAATAAGTTGTTTGTTGGGCACATCATCTCACCAAAGGCAAAGAGTAAAACTGATGAGAAAAATAAAACCACATCCTCATTCTGTATTTCCCACTTAGTAAAGTTTTTCTTTTTCTTTGTGCTGCTTTTCTGAATCAAATATTGTCAGTTGTAACAAGTAAATTTCATTGTCCCAAGGTGAGCTGTGGTCTGAGGAGAAGATTCCATGCCTTTTCTTCCAGATAGTTCCCTGTCCACAGAGGACAGGAAGCCCAGGCATGGTGCCAGTGGAGGTGACTGACCGAGTGTTAAAGGGTATATTGGCATTTTTTGCATTTTTTCCAATCCTTTTTTCCTTCCCCTCCCCTTTTCCTTTTTCTATTCCTAGAGATGGAGTTTCATCTTGTTGCCCAGGCTAGTCTCAAATCCTGGCCTCAAGAAGTCTTCTGGTCTCAGTCTCCCAAAGTGCTGAGATTATAGGCATGAGCCATTGTGCCCAGCTGAAACCTTTTTGGCAGTGACAGATCATGTGTGAGTTGTCCTGCTGACACTGTAAAGTTCAGAATGCTCTGTATCTGTAGATGATTATAGGGGTAGGGAGTAGAAGAACTGAGACTGGCTTAGGAGAGAGCTCATGTTCTCCTTCAGCCCTGGTAACCTCAGGGGCCCAGAGTGTGTCCAGTGCTGGGAGCAGGGCAGGGAATGGCCATGAGAACCGTAGTCAGCCATCCCATCTACAGTTTTGAGGATTGTCTGTGACTCTTCCCTTAACAGGTTGGGGAGAGGCTGCTTTCGGTGACTAACACCCTCACTCCCAGGTGTCATCCATTCTCATTCTCTCCCCAGTTCCTCTCTCTTCCTCCAGGCTTCACTTGGTTAATGAATAAGCTGAGTCATGAGGCAAAAGTAAATTATTTTTCATTTTAAATAATTTCATTATTATCAAATGAAAACCACTTCAAAAACATCCACAAAAGATGTGTAATGAAAATGTAAATAACCCAACACATCATCTCCTATAATAGCTTATAAACATGCAAATGTTAAGCTTTACAACTATTGAAACCTTTAAACCTCAAAACAGGTGCTGCTCAGGCAGGCTTCTCACATACACAGTTATAGGAAGTAGAAAAGTAGTACCACTTAAGCTTTGTCACAGTGTCACTAATATTGTGGCAGATTTAGGGCTTCATAAACATCTCAACAAGTTGCCAAGATTAGCTAGTCCAAAAGTCCTGCATTCTCTTGATGCAGGTGGTGTACCTGTGTATTGGGTGTGTATTTATACCTGGCACCCAAAGTTCCTGAGAACTGGCCCAGATTAAAGGACCCTACCTAATCTGACCATAGACTGAACCACTGCCTCCATCCAGCAGCTCAGTTACACGCAGGCTCTGAATAGGTCCTGTCCTGAAAGTTCTTTTGTTGATTAACCTTTTAGAATACAAAGCGCACTGTTGAACAGAAATGCTGTTTTGAATTGTGGGTGTCCAGTGAGCTGTGGCATGTTTCAAACTTGAGGTCAGGGCCTGTTAGTGGGTGAGGAAATCAATGCTGCTTGATACCACCATTTAAAAAAGAAGGGAAAAAGACAAAGAACAGAACACATCAGAGTGGATTTTCCCTAGTGAAGGCAGGTATTATCTGGTGATACTGCTGCACTTAAAACCCATTACATGCTGTGTGCAGCCATTAAAGTGGGAAAGGCACTCAGGTGGGGGAAGTGGTATAAGCATGGGGTTAATTACTGGCAGTTTCCCCACCCTTGCGCCAGGACATCAGGCAAGTTAACCCTCTGAGGCTGAATTCTCTTATTCAAAATAGGGCTGTTTTACAGAGTTAGGATTAGAGATGGAGGTTAATGTATTAGGAGAGTGTAGGATTTAGAATAGTATAGTAGAGGTAATATAGCACCTGGTGCTTTAGTAACCTCTCCGTAAACCATGATTGTTATCCATTTGTTCATTTTTATGATATGTATGTAAGCAGACCTTAAAGATATAAAATAGCATAACTAAAACATGTACTATTTAGTCTTCCTTGGAATGGAATTTATTCAGTGTTCTTGACATTTAGGATCTGCCATTTCACAAGATCTAGGAGATCTTTGAGTTTACCTCTTAAATTATTCTTGTGTGGTTGAGACATCAATCTTAATTTTCTCCCGTGAAGTGGGAAGAATAGTGTAAATTGCTCAGGCCTTTCAGCTGTCTGTCATCTTCCTCAAGACTGTTAAGTAGGGAGTTGTTTCCCAGCTCCTATTTTAAGTTGTGTGTTTCATCTTAAAAAAAGAAAAAAGGCGGCATTCTTTAAAAAAAAAAAAAAAATTCAAAACTTTTTTTCTGAATTCCATGCACTCCTACTCTACTCCATCGTGAATTCCTCCCTGCCTTCTGTCTGTCACTCCCCTACCCTTCAAGGTGCTGCAGCCGTACTTGTGAAAACTTTTTTATGTTTGGCTGGGTTTGTGAGCAGCTCTGCAGACTGCTCTGAAGGGTAGGTTGAAATTGGTATCAGAAGCGTGGCAGCCACCGATCCACAAAGCTCTCTGCACATCTGTCATATTCTGAGCCTTTCTAGAAGTGTGTCCCCACACATGTGCTCTGGGGACTGTTTGCCCACCTGCTGGCTTCTTTCTAACAGAATGAAGACCTGCAGATCCCTTCCATCTCTTCACGATCCTGACTCACTTTCTCTCCTGACTCTTTCCTTCTTATTAGCAATTTGAGTGGTCTGCAGCCTGTACCAAGCTGGGTTCCTCACTCACTCACCCTAGCTGTGGTCTCCACACCACTGAACTTACACTTCCTGAGGGCACCAATGACCCCCTGCCATACCCCAGCAGACACCCTGCTCACCCGCCCATCACTCAATACACTGCAGGGTATTCTGGAATCCTCACAGTACTTCCCAGGTTTGTCCAGTCCCCTTCAGCCCATACCTTCCTGGGCTCACATATCTGCTCTTTCATCCACGTAAAGGCTAAATGTGAGTGTTCCTCAAAAGTCTGGAGGCTTCTTTTCTTAGTCTGTGCCTTTTCTGTCAGCATTGCTGCCCTGTCTCAGTGCCTGGAGTTCCCAAACTGACTCCCTTGCTGGTCCCACATTTCCTCCAGATGTTTCCCAGGCACCTCAGGGCCATCTACCCCCTTCCTGTGTTCTTTCTCCTGCTCCCTACACAGTACAACCCTACCCTGTCCAACTGGGGACTCTGAGGACTGTCCCTCAGTTCTGTCTTTTTTTTCCATGTCCTCACCTCCTCCATCCTAATTAGCTGCTGTTCTTTCTCTCCTTATTTGTTACACTGGCTTCCTACTGATCTCCCCAAATCTCAGTCAAGAGGAGAGGTCTGATCATGAGCACCCCTTGAGCCCACCTGCAGGGCTCCCCGTGCACTCAGCTTCCCCACCAAGTTTCACCATTCTGGTCGCTCAGTCCCTGGTCCGGACTGTCACCTCACTCTAAGGTTAGTTTCTCATGTTCCTCCTGCCTGGAACACACTTTGAATATTTTCTATACTGTCTGCTCTCCCAGCCCCCAAGTCTCAGGAAGATCTGAATGCAATTTCCATGGGGAAACCATCCCAGAGTTGTCAGCTTGGTCATTTTCCCTTGGGAAACCCCAAAGCACAGCTCCTTTTGTAGCCCTCAGCACAGGTATGACGGCCTATGCACGTTCTCTCCCCCACTCGTGTGCCTCTGATTCACTTATACCTCAGTTGTAGAAGATGGTTTGATTATGAATGAATGAATGAATGAATGAATAGATGAGTAAATGAACAATTGAGAATTGAATATACATTCGTCCTTCAGTATCTCCACACACACCCCACTCTGTGCATGCTCCAGTGCCAGGCTTCCCTGTGGACCCAGGTATTGAAAAGCTCGGCCCTCCATGAATGTGGGCTTTACATCTTCCAAATACTGTAGTTTCAGCCTGCAACTGGTTGAAAAAAAATTGTCAGGTAAGCGATCTCAAGTTGTTCAAAGGTCAACTGTATTTGTTTTGTAAAGCAGCTAGCATAGTTCTTGACATTAGTAAATACTTAATAAATGGTAGCTTTAATAATTTTTAATTGACTTTTCAGCCTCTAACCATGAAAAAGAAAAATACCAGGCTGGTTAATCAAAACAGCATTTCTTAGCAAGATCATTTCTTAAATGCCTAGGCTACTGGCATGGGCTGTGGGGACACACAGTCTACACAGCTGCTCCTCCACCTCCAGTCGTCCGTTAATACACGCATTTCCTGTCTGCTTTGCTGCTGCCCCTTCTCACGTTAAAAGCATCATTTCCCACCTAGATTCCTGCCTGGCTGGTATCCTCTAAAGTCTCTCCTTTTCCTTTACTCCTCTAGAGTGTGGGCTTCCTTCCCTCTGCCACACCCGAGTGCCCAGCACTGTGCCTAGAGCCAGTATTTATGAATGAATGAATGAAATGAATGTTTCAAAAGCAGAGTAGGGTTGTTTTGAGAGAGTTTTTGAGTCTCAATTAACTAATTTTGGTCTTGGTAAACTTTTAAAAATTTACAGTTCAGACTTTTTTGAATTTATACTTGTCAAGATTGCTGGATTACACAATTCTAAATGATAGACCTATCCATGCGCTATTACAGACTCAAGGTACCTTGGGCCACCTCACTTCTGTCACACCAGGGCATAATGAGTTTGGTGAGTGACAGCTCACTGCATCATGTCACTATGGAATATCATATATTAGCTTGGGCACAGTTCTTTTTGTCTCATTTATATGTTTTATAATTTAATAGCAGTAACCTCATTAATTAAGCATCTACTGTGTGTGCTAAAATTTTCCTATATACTTCTGTTCTTCCTAACAGCTTTCTAAGGTAGGTAGAGATGCCCATTTTTTGGATTAGATGCTGAGGCCTGGTGAGACAGGTGACTCAACTCAAGCAAATTAATATTTGGGCAGGATTCAGACCCAGGCCTGTGTAGCCTCAGAACCTATGGTTTTCCCACTTGACTTTGCTGCTTCCCTTTGGGTAGGTTTTAAGACATTGAACATCACCATTATCTTCATGGCTGGTTTGTGAAGAGTTTTCTTTGCCACTTCCTTGGCCTTCATTGGAGAGCTGTGAGTTATGAGAACATGAATGCCTCTCTTTCTTTAATTGAGGGGGTAGCAGAGTGAGAGCACAGTCGGAGGTGGAGGTGTGCCTTGTCATAGGCAGCAGAGCCAGGGTCACACCTCTGCCTGACACCAGTTGCCAACGACATGGAGGTAGCACCATCTGCCCTCACAGTGGTGGGGTCTGTGGAACTACTCTTGCTGGTGTGCTCTGCATCTCTGCGAGTACAGTCCTCTCTTGCTGGTGTGCTCTGCATCTCTGCGAGGGCAGTCCTCTCTTGCTGGTGTGC
>NW_003852652.1:1056462-1060288 GCF_000181295.1 Otolemur garnettii | reverse complement strand
TCTTGCTGGTGTGCCCTGCATCTCTGCGAGGGCAGTCCTGTCTTGCTGGTGTGCCCTGCATCTCTGCGAGGGCAGTCCTGTCTTGCTGGTGTGCTCTGCATCTCTGCGAGGGCAGTCCTCTCTTGCTGGTGTGCTCTGCATCTCTGAGAGTGCAGTCCTCTGGCCCTGCTGCCTCTGCCTTCATTCATTCCCTTCCCTGGGGGCCTCCTGTGTACATCAGGTGCTGCTGTGAAGGCCCCTTGCCGCCTGCCTTCATTAGTTCCATCTATCTGCTTCATGGGCCTGGTACTCTTTCCTTGCCCTACTTCTCAGTCTTTGGGCCTCCATACTTTAAAAAAAAAAAATTATCCTTTGTTGGGGAAGCACCATGGTGTGAAAAGAAGGGTGAGGACAAAGATTCACAAGCCCTGGTTCCTTGATGTTTCTTTCCCTACATGGCTCGAGTCTTAGGGGTGGTGAGGCACACGGGTTATTCCTGCCCCAACAAAGCCACACTTCAGGGTCAGAGTTGGTACTGGAGCTACTGCTTCTCACTTCCTGTCTGGCCTCTTGACTTACACCCAGGCTTCATCATGGGATTTCTACTGAAAAATTTATAAATATACATCCTGGTTCTGGCTTTTTTTCCTCTTGAGTAGAAACATGCTGCCAATAGACACGAAGGCTCTTGGTCTCTTCCTTCTTCCTTCTTTCATCCCATGATCACATGTTAAATGCCTGCAGAATACCCTAGCAAACCCCAGTGCTACAAAGATGGACACAGTGTGGACTCTTCCCTCAAAGAGTACTTGGCCCTGTTTGGGAGACACACAGACACACATCTAAACATGAGAAATAGAGCTGAAGTGAGAGAGCCAGTAATTTAGCAGGGCTAAATTATTATTAAGGGCTCTGTATGGTATACCAGCAAGTTGGGACTCACCATGAAGGCTCTGAGCAGTTTGATGGAAGTGGATGGATCATATCCGCTGGGGTGGGATAGACTAGAGAGGGTAGAATAAAGGGCTGTCATTTTCCAGGCTGGCCTGCCCTTTTTATGTCTTAGCCACATTAGAAAAATCTGTATTTTACAAAGTTTCTGTTAAGTCACTTCCTGCACACAGCTTAGTGTAGTATTTGCCCAGGCCTTGGATGGGTCAAGGAGAGAGACAGCCAAGATTTTTTTGAACACAGCAAAATGTTTCTAGTGACAATTAGGGTAAGGTGACCAGATTTTAACATTGGTAAAGCGGGACACCATTGGGGAGGAAGGGGGGCTATTGGCTGAGCTGTTTATGGTTAGGGACCCTGCGGGGGAGGGGCTACTTGTTTGTTCCAGACAGTTTGGCTCCTTCTGAGCTAATTGTCCATGCCTAGAAGCGAGGGAGGGAGCCAGTATCCTTCTGATACCGATTCCACCTGGGCGACCTTGCCCAGGACCAGAGTAGGGAGTTTACATTAGCCTTTTTATTTCCAAATGAGGTTACATTAACCTCTTCATTCCCAAATGGAGTTACATTAACCTTTTCTGCAGCCGAAAACTGTATATTCCCTTCCCATTCTCCCGCTGTTCCCTAGCTTGTCATGTATTCTTTCCAAAAATCGGGACTTTTTTAAAACGCCGCAGAACGCAGGACAAATTGTTAAAAATTGCAACTGTCCCACCAAAAGTGGGGTGTCTGGTCACCTTAGATTAGGGCTGAGTGTTTTTGTGTTGACTTGATTTTAACCTCCATCCTTTAAAGATTTTAAAGTTTGTTTTTCTACAGAATCCATGGTGAAACCCTCCATTCTGTATCTGGTAGCATTGGACAGGCAGTCAATCTGTTGTAAACCCAAACCTGATCAAAACACTGTGGAATGTGAGCAAACTTTTGGGTCCAATATATTCATATTTTAAAAAGCATATACACACCAGACAACATTTGGTGCCATCCAAGCATGGGGTGACAGCCCAGAATGAAAATGGCTGTTGGCTGCTACAGGAGTTAGGACAGGTTGTCTTAAAGGGTGTCAGAAGCAGCACATCTAACATTAAAGCTCTCATTGGCGTTAGGGTAGTAGGATTGGGGTCTGCAAGATGCCTTCTGGTGGGGGGCGGGGGTGAACTGGATTATCACACAGAGATTCCTTCTGGTGTTTACACAAAGCTTTGTAGAGAAAGGTGGGCAGACTCTGGTACTCCTGCAGATAGATGTAGGCCTGTGTTAATCCAAATGACACAAACCGGGACCCTTCCAGTGCACGTGGTGTCATGGAAAGAGTATAGCCTTCAGTTTGTATCCCAGCCTAAACCTTTGTAATCTTGGGGACCTTAGGCTAGTCACTTTTTCTGATTGTTTCCTTATCTACAAAATCAAGGTAATGCTTACAGGATTTTCTATACTTGCCAAAGTAAATATTCAGTAACTGCTTGTCTTTTTTATAGCCATCGGATTAATAAGAATATAGGCAGTTCCCTTAGACATTGAAAATTCAGTAATTGCTGAGGATAGCCATTGCAGAAAATGCAGGAGTAATAGTATATAACTGCTTCAGAAATTTCCTAATATCCCCACCTCTACCCTCAACAGTTGCTACAACAAACAGATTTCAGCAGTCTCAGAAGCAGACTGCAAAAGTGTCCTCAGCTCCAAAGTAAGACTTTAGAAACCTGGCATGGCAGCAGCACTATTTATGTAGTATTTATACCACATACAACATGGGGGGGCTCTGCTTTCCTGTAACCAAAGACATTGGAACAGCAGTAACTTTTAGCTGGTCTTAAAGAGACCGTCTCACTTAGACTGTGTAGGAAATGGCCATTAGTATTTGAACAGGGTACACAATGGAAAAGCTAGACATTTTGTTTGTTTAAAATGTAATGAACAGGGCAGCGCCTGTGACTCAAAGGAGTAGGCCACTGGCCCCATATACCGGGTGGTGAGTTCAAACCCAGCCCTTGCCAAAAACTACAATAAAATAAGTAAATAAAAAAAAATAATGTAATAAACATCTGTGAAGCTGCCACTCTAAACATCACTACTAAATTCATCAACCTCTGGTTCTTCTCCTTCCAGTCCTTCGTCCTCCCTGTCAGGACAGCCACTCTCCTGGAATCTATGCTGCTCATTTTCTTGCTTTTTTGTGTGTGTTCCCTCTCATGCACACACTTCTCTGAAATGACTACATGTTGTCCATGTCTTTTGCCCATTTTTCTGTTGTTTCCCTACTGATTTATAGGCGTTTTTATGTATCCTGGTGCTAGTCCTGTCAATTGTGCCTTATAAATATCTTCCCCCAGTTTATAGTCTTTCCACTCTTTAAAGTGTCTTCTGATGGCCAAAAGTTTTCATATTAATGTAGACAAACTTACTGAATTTTTTTATGGTTAACCTTTTTTGTATCTTCATAAATTCTTCCCTACTTAAAGCTCAGAAAGATACTCACTTATCTTTCAAGTTTTCAAAGTTTGCTTTTTACATTTAAGTTCTTCATTTATCCGGAATGGATTTTTCAGCATGGTATAAGAATCCATTTCACTTTTTTCCTATGGATAAATAATTTTTCCAGCTTTTCTTTTTCCGGGCTGTTCTGTTAAAAGTCAAAGTTTCAGGCAGTGCCTGTGGCTCAGTGAGTAGGGCACCAGCCCCATATACCGAGGGTGGCAGGTTCAAACCTGGCCCCGGCCAAACTGCAACAAAAAATAGCTGGGTGTTGTGGTAGCTGCCTGTAGTCCCAGCTACTCGGGAGGCTGAGGCAGGAGAATCACCTAAGCCTAGGAGTTGGAGGTTGCTGTGAGCTGTGACTCCACAGCACTCTAAGGGCAATAAAGTGAGACTCTGTCTCTAAAAAAAAAAAAAAAAAA
>NW_003852652.1:1019128-1055780 GCF_000181295.1 Otolemur garnettii | reverse complement strand
TTTTTTTTTAATTTTTATTTTTAGTTATTTCAGTGTTTAATTAAAGTGTTGGAATTTTTTCCTCAATTTGCATTAAATCTATAGATCAATTTAGGAGGGAATTTACATTTTGTTAAGTCTTACTGTTCATAAACATATCGCATCCATCAACTTAGTTAAATTTTCCTTGACAATAATGGAAAGTTCTCCCAAAAAGCCTTAAACATTTTAAGTAATTCTTTAAAACTCCTAATATAGGAAGCATTTTAGAAGATAATTGTCAACCTAAATAAACGAAATACATATAAATGCAAGCAGACATTGATGTCGTAGAGAGTGTGTGTGTGTGTGTGTGTGTGTGTGCACGCGCGTGCACACCACGTCTTGGTTCTATTCCATCTTTTGCTTACAAGACTTTGCTTATAAGACTTCAGGCAAGCTGTTTATAGCATCTTTGATGCTCATTCTTTTTATCTCTGTGATGACTACAACATCCCTTCCTGTTGGGGTTGTGGTGAAGACTAAATGCTGTAATGTGTGCAGAGTGTCAAGTGATGATAAACCAAGTGGATGAAACTATTCCATGAGGGGAACTGCTCTCATTCACCTCCAGGGAAACAGGAAGCACTCTGAACGTGTTTGGTTCTCCAGTGGCTTTGACAAAGTGGTAGGATGGACAGATTGCCTTGCATCATTTCCCTGACAAATTTGGAAAAGGTTAGTGTTACTCAGCAGCCTGCTATGTGCTGCTTCTGACAGGCGAGCTGGAATCCCGCGGTTGACAGCCAATTCATTTTGCTGATTCATCCATTAGAGTTGTGGCTTTGAGCCAGAGCTTGGCTTCCAGATTAAAGGCCAAGAGCTGCAAAGCTGCTGGGATTTGAATGAATACTGGTAAATTATTGCCATGTGAAGGCCAGCAGGGAAAAAGGGACTGTTAATTTGTTTTCTCTTTTAAGTGATTCTTACTCCAGAAGGGTAAGATAAATGCTCAGATAAATTCCCTCACCATGTCAGAGAGTCGTTTGTAATTTTTGTCTATCATTTAGGAGCCAAATTAAAGGACACAATCAGATACTGTTAAAGAGATCATTTTAGCTTCCTGATGACCCTGCAATCACCTCTGCTTTCATGGGAAACATTCACCTAAGCCTTCTTTTTCCCTTGGTAATCCAAATTAAACTTGAGAGTGAGATTATTACAGGTGTCATCTCTTTTGGGCTCATTTGCAAAATAAACCTTCTAGACTAAAAAAGAAAATTTATAGAGGAAAACCAGGAGGCGATTATTTGCCAACAGTTGATGTAGAATAATGATGGTGGAACCTGTGAGTTCTGTGCTCGCTTCAGCAGCACATATACTAAAATTGGAACCTGTGAGTTCCACTTGTATATCACATTGGGAGGTTCATGTGCTTATAGGAAGTTTCGAGCTTATAGGGAAATCGCCTCTATAGGCAATTTGTGACAGGGTGAGTGAGCTTTGAGAAGGTGGGGATTGTGTCTGGTGTTACTAAATTCCTTGCATAGGCCCTGGGACCAAGACAGTAAGCAGTCACTGGATGGATAGATGGGTTGATGTTGTTTGTTGGATGTAAATTGTTGGGAGGCTGGATAAATGAGTCCAAAAATCAGAAATATGACACGTGGAAAGTTGGAAAAGTAACTGTTCCAAGGAATAAAATCTTCAAGAAATGACCCTATTTCTGTGATTCTCTGATATGAGTAACTGTGTTCACTAGCACATCTCCAGAGCTGGCTGGCTTCCAGTTTATCTTCTTGTGAATGAGTCAGAGCACGCTGTATGGAGCTCACATTTCAGGAACTCACTCTACTTTTTTGAGAGACTTTGTATAATATGAAAGTTCTCTAATACTTTGGGGTTCTCTCCCTTTCTCTCTAAATCAAGTGAATATTTGATTGTACACAAACTTTTTGGTAAAATGTGTGTTTTTCAGGAATAGTTTTCTTCCTATTTCATTTCTTAGATGACTGGATATTTTTGCACAGCATTCTGGAAACTGTTGTTGTGCTGAGAAGTTTTTAGTCAAATTCGGTCTACTTGAAGATTAAAAGTCTCAGGCATCAGGAGTGTGGACCACTGTCTCTTATGCAGTTGTCTTGATCTCTCAGACTTAACATCCCTGATGTACCACACTCCCTTGTCCAATTCTGATGTGCTCAGACCTGCTTGCCCATCAATCCACATGCTGTACTCTGTCCTATGTCCATTCACGTAGCATTTATTGAGAACTACTCTGTACCCAGAACTTTTCTAGGTACATGTTTCTGAAGTCATGATGCTTTTGCAGCTACCCAGGACTGCCCGTGACAGCACAGACAAGCACTTATTATCTCCCTGCCAGTGTGGGTGGTAAGTGCCGGCAGTAATAGTGGGCCAGGAGGTCATTTGTCCAAACCGCATAAGCCAGAAGCAGTGGTGGCACACATCCACCGACAGGCCCTCCTGTGGCTCTCCCTCCCACACTACCAGCATGTTCCTTCCACCAGCCCCAGTGGAGGAGGCAGCATGAGATTAGCACAGAATTTACCTGGCTGTGGTCTGAAGCATAAACACCTAGAGGGGTGGGGGTAGGAATAAGCTCCAGATCTCTAGTACTCTTGCCAGCTAGAGGCACATTATAGAGAATGAGCATCTTTCACAGCAGAAGGAAGGAAAGAAGCGTGGAGCTCCCTATTGTGGAGCTGTCTTAAATCTGCAGCCTACCAAGTAAGGGGCACAGTAGCAAGGACAGCCCTGGCACTGGGGGCAGAGCAGCCCAGCTTTGCATCAGGCCTTGCTGCTCACCACACTTCGGCCTTTGTGACCCTGCTTTCTCATCAGTAAAGACATTTCTTCCCTTGCAAGTGTCCTGCAAAGACTAAACATAAAGTCTGGGGCACAGACACACAGGAGACAGTCAGTATTTGACACTGTGATTACCACCACTGTTTATATTGCTTTTGTTGTCATTTTCATTTTTAACAAAACAGTGAAGACTTACAGGTTTCCTTTACTAGCTTTGTTCATTTTCATTTTCTTACTCTGAAAATTAGTATTTTACTTATGTCACTATAGTTACTTACAGTTTACAAAGCACTTTCACACTGTAAGGGAGATTGGAGAGCAGTGACTCTCTTTTCTCCACATGAGGAAACTCAAACTTGGAGAGTTGATGGGACTTGCTCCAGGTCACCTTTCTTCTAAGTTGGCCATGCCAGGGGCAAGCTTAGACCTGAACCTTTGGCTATGTTGGACCACCTTTCAAAGTGACAACTTTGGGGCTAGGCAAGACCTTCATAAGGTTTTTTTTCCTTTGCTTGCAGCTGTCAATACCAGCAAATACGCAGTAAGCTATCGGATCCAGACCTATGCTGAGTATGTGGGGAAAAAACAGCAAGAGAAGCAAATAAAGAGAAAGTGGACAGAAGATGGTTGGAAGGAGGATGACAGGAAGCGGTTGAACACACAGTGTGTATCCTACGCACTGCAGAATCACTATTACTGCAACAATAGGTAAGAGTTCTTGGCTGTTGATTTTAAAGGACAAAGTTATAGTACTAGCTTTTCTTGTTGCTTCTTATTGGATTGTAAATAATAAATCTGACTTTTGAGAAAGATTGTTTTCAAATTTTTCACATATCAGAAGCGACTACCACTTTAATTCCCTGTGTCTTAGAGAACACAGCTATTTCATTTAACCCCCTTGAAGCAGACAGGATATGTCTTATTCTACTTTACGGATGAGGAAATGGAGGCTCTGTGACTTCTCTACCAGTTCTGTAGGAACCAGAGTTAAGGTTGATTTTGTCTGTCTCTGACCCTCTGCTCTTCTCCCTGTGCTGTGTTGCCTCTGCCTGCACTTCTGAACACATTTCCAATCCCATGTGGATATTGAACCACACGCGTGCTATAGAATGAGTACTTGGCACAGCCTTCCTATGGTCATCATGATCCTACCTTCAGAGATAAATGCTGGCAACATTTGGTATCTTTGTGAAACTGCAGAACACAGGTATAGAAAATAGGAAAGAATTTATATGTAAAAAAATGTATGTTCATTATAGAAAATTATGAAGTTTAGAAAAATATGAATTAACAAAAGAAAAACTTAGCCATAATTTCATCACCCAGAAAAAAACTACTGTTAATATTTAGTATTGCTCTCCATACTTTTAAAATGATTTTCTAGGGACTTTAAAAATTGAGGTATAATTAAGATAGAATAAATCTTAAAGATTAAGCTCAGAGAGTTTTAATAGTTACATATACCTATGTAACCATCACCCAAAACAAGATATATAACATTTCTATTTCTTTCTTTTAATTATTGTTGGGGATTCATTGAGGGTACAAAGAACCAGGTTACACTGCTTTCATTTGTTAGGTAAAGTCCCTCTTACAATTGTGTCCTACCCCCAAGAGGTCTGCCTTAACCCCCAACTGCCCCACTCCTTCTCTTTCTCCACTCCCCCATTCTCCTACCCCCTGCCATATACTAACATCAGTTGTCCTCATATCAGAATTAAGTACATTGGATTCTTGCTTCTCCATTCTTTTTTTTCCTTTTCGGAGACAGAGTCTTGCTATGTTGCCCTCGGTAAGGTGCAATGGCATCACAGCTCACAGTAACCTCAAACTCTTGGACTTAAGTGATTATCTTATCTCAGCCTCCCAAGTAGCTGGGACTATAGGTGCCCACCACAACATCCAGCTGTATTTTTGTTGCAGTTGTTGTTTAGCAGGCCCAGGCTGGGTTCAAACCCACTAGCCCCAGTGTATGTGGCTGGTGCCCTAACCACTGAGCTATAGGCACCAGGCCTCACCTTCTTTTTTGTGTCTGAATAGTATTCCATGGTATACATATACCATAGCTTGTAAATCCAAGTTTACACAGTTTGGCAATTGTAAATTGAGCTGTGCTAAACAGTCTAGTGCAAATGTCCTTATGATAAAATGATTTTTTTCTTCTGGGTAGATGCCCAGTAATGGGATTGCAGGATCAAATGGGAGGTGTAGTTTGAGTTATTTGAAGATTCTCTCTACTTCCTTACAAAAAGGTGGTTTTAGTTTACAGTCCCACCAGCAGTGTAAAAGTGTTCCCCTCTTTCCATATCCATCCCAGCATCTGCAGTTTGTGATGTGGGCCATTCTCACTGGAGTTAGGTGATATCTCAGGGTGGTTTTGATTTGCATTTCTCTAATAATTAGGGACAATGAGCATTTTTTCATGTTTGTTAGCCATTCATCTATCTTCTTTAGAGAAGGTTCTATACATCTCTCTTGCCCATTAATGTAAGGGATTGTTGGCTTTTTTTTTTTTTTTTTTTTTTTGGCCAGGACTGGGTTTGAACCCGTCATCTCCGGCATATGGGGCCTGTGCCCTACCCCTTTGAGCCACAGGCACCACCCCTGTTGACTTTTTTTATGTTGCTTAATTTGAGTTCTCTGTAGATCCTAGTTATCAAGCTCTTGTCCAATTCATAATATGAAAATATCTTCCCATTCTGTTGGTTGTCTGTTTGCTTTGGTTGTTGTCTCCATAACTGTACAGAAGCTTTTCAGTTTAACTAAGTCTCATTTGTTTATCTTTGTTGTTGTTGCAATTGCCACTGGAATCTTCTTCATAAAGTCTTTCCCCAGGCTAATAGCTTCAAGTGTTTTCCCAACACTTTCTTTGAGGATTTTTATTGTTTCACACCTTAGATTTAGATCTTTTATCCATCTTGAATCAATTTTAGTGAGTAGAGAAAGAAGTGGGTCCATTCTCAGTCTTTTACATGTCGCTATCCAGTTCTCCCCAGCACCATTTGTTGAATAGGGATTCTTTTCCCCAGTGTATGTTCTTGGTTGGTTTATTGACGATCAGGTGACTATAAGATATTAGTTTCATCTCATGATTTTTATTCAGTTCCAGATGTCTGTGTCTGTATTTTTGTGCCAATACCATGCAGTTTTAATCATTTATGGCCTTGTGATGTAGCCTACAGGCTGATATCCCGGGCTTTGTTTTTATCACTAGGAATTGCTTTACCTATATGGGGTTTTTTCTGGTTCCATATAAAATTCAGGACTATCTTAAGAATATGATGTTGGTATTTTAATGGGGATTGTATTGTATCTATAGATTGCTTTGGGAAGTATAGATATTTTAACAATGTTGATTCTTCCCAGCCACGAGCATGGTATGTTCTTCCATTTGTTAATATTTTCTGCTATTTCTTAGGGTTTCATAATTTTCTTTATAGAGGTCCTTCACCTCTTTCGTTAGGTATGATTCCTAGGTATTTTGTTTTCTTTGAGGCTACTGTGAAGGGAATTGTGTCCTTGATTAACTTCTCATCTTGGCTATTATTGGCATATACAAAGGCTACTGATTTGCAGAGAAGATTTTATATCCTGAGACATTATTGTATTTCTTGATCACTTCCAGGAGTCTTGGGTTTGAGTCTTTGGGATTCTCTAACTATAAGATCATATCGTCAGCAAAGAAGGAGAGTTTGACTTCCTCTGCTCCCATTTGGATGCCCTTTATTACCTTCTTTTGCCTGATTGTATTGGCTAGAACTTCCAGCACTATGTTGAATAGTAGTGGTGATAGAGGAAAACCTTGTCTTATTCCATTTCTTAGTGGAAAAGCTTTCAGTTTTACTCTATTCAATATAATATTAGCTGTGGATTTGTCATAGATGGCTTCGATCAGTTTAAGAAATGTGCCATCTATGCTTAAATTCTTCAGAGTTCTGATTAGAAAAGGATGTTGAATTTTATCAAATGCTTTTCCTACAACTGATTTGCATATGATCTGAGAGGATGGTATATGGTCTTTGTTTTTGCTTCTGTTGATACAGTGAATTATGTTTATGGACTTGCATATATTAAACCACCCTTACATCCCTGGGATGAAACCTGCTTAATTGTGATGTATGACATTTTTAATGAGAAGCTGTAATCTCTTGGCTAGGATTTTATTGAGAATTTTTGCATCTATATTCATTAGTGAAATTGGTCTGAAGTTCTTTTTAGTTGAGTCTTCCTGGTTTTGGTATCAGGGTAATGTTTGCTTCATAGACGTATTCCTTCCTTCTCAATTTTTTGGAATAGTTTATGCAATCTGGGTGTAAGTTCTTCTTTGAAGGTTTGATAGAGTTCTGGTGGGAAGCCATCTGGACCAGGGCATTTTTTTATTGTTTGATCGCAGTGCTTGAAATTGGTCTGTTCAGGAGATCTATTTCTTCTTGATTAAGTCTAAGGAGAGAGTGTGATTCCAAGTATCGATCTATTTCCTCCACATTATCAAATTTCTAGGTGGAGAGTTTCTGGTAGTATTCAGAGATAATCTCTTGTATCTATCTGTGGCATCTGTTGTTATTTCCCCTTTATCATTTCTGATTGAGGTTACTAGAGATTTTACTTTTCTGTTTCTAGTTAGTCTGGCCAAAGGTTCATCTATTTTTTTTTTCAAAAAAATCAACTTTTTGTTTTATTAATTTTCTAAATGATGCTTTTCTTTTCCATTTTATTAATTTCTGGTTTAATTTTGGTTATTTCTTTTCTTCTGCTAGTTTTGGGGTTAGATTATTCTTTTTCCAGTTCCATAGATGGTTTCTGCGTATGTTGATGCTCTCACTTTCTCTTTGTTGAATATAAGCATCTAAGTGCAATAAATTTTCCTCTCAGGACTGCTTTTGCTATATCCCACAGATTTTGGTAACTTGTGTTTTCATTATTGTTATGTGTGAGGAAATTAATATTTAAAATTGAGATGTCTTCTTGTTGTCTTGTTCTTTAACCAGTATGAAATGTCCATCTTTGTCTTTCTAACTTTAGTTGCTTTGAATCCACTTGTATCTGAGAATAAAATTGAAACCCCTCCTTTCTTCTGATTTCCATTTGTCTTTCAGGTCTAGTGTCTCCTGGAGATAGCGTATAGATGGCTTGTGTTTTTTTATCCATTCAGCCTGTGCCTCTTCATTGGGAAATTCAGTACATTGACATTTGTTGAGAGAATTGCTAAGTGTGGTAGAATTTTATCATCTTGTTATGAGAAAGTCTGTTGTGTAGTTTTATCCTTTGTGCCATCATGTAAGCTAAATTTTGGCCTTTAGCTTCTAGGTGTTTACTTTGGTGGTGGTCCATTGTGGTGATCAGTGTGAGAATAGGTCTAAGTATTTCCTGTAGTGCTGGTTTTGTTATGGTGAATTTCCTCAGTGTTTCTATATCCCCAAAGGATTTGATTTCTCCATCAGTTTTGAAGCTTAGTTTAGCAGGATACAGAATTTTGGACTGAGTTTTGTTTTGTTTAAGGATATTGAAGGTGTATGACCATCCTCTTCTGACCTGGAAAATTTGAGTTGAAAAGTCTGCTGTCATCCTAATGGCTCTGCCCTGTAGGTCAGTTAGCACTTAACTCCTAGCTGCTTGCAGTATTTCCTCTTTCATCTTGACTTTGGACAGATTCATTACAACGTGTCTTGGAGAAGCTCTGCTAGAGTTTAGATGACCTGGAGTTCAGTATCCATCTGAAAGGAATGTGCCGGGATCTTTAGTAAATCTTGGGAAGTTTTCATTTATAATAGTCTCCATACGGCTTCTATACCTTTGGGACAATCTTCTTTCCCTTCAAGGATTCCTATTGTTTGTATGTTTGAAGGCTTCATGGAGTCTCATACTTCTCTAAGTGCCTGCTCTGCTTTCTCTTTCTTCTTTTCTGCCTCTGTAACTACCTAGGATAACTTGAACACTTTATCCTCTGGCTCTGAGGTTCTTTCTTTTCCCTGGTCTAATCTATTTTGATAGTTTCTCCTGCATCTTCACATCCCCTGATTGTCTCCTTCATTTCCTTAAGCTCCGTCATATCCTTTCTATATTCTACATATCTCTCATCTGACTTTTGGTTCTGTCTTTCCATTTTCTCGTCCATTCCCTTTATTGTCTAATTCACCCATATTTTAAATGTCCTTTCTGTCAAATCCCTTAATTCTTTTATAGGAGGAGTCTTCTGTAAAAGCTGCCGGTGATCCCCTGGAGGAGTTGCTCTGTTTTGGTTTTTCATGGTGCATGAATTTTTCTGTTGGTTCCTCCTCATGTGTGCTTTCTTCTTGTTCACCTCCCGTGCTCCTTTTCTTTCTCACTTCCACCTTTGCTGCAAATTACCTTGTCTCAGAGTTTAGGTGATAAAGAGGCCTCTTGGTATGAGGCCAAAAGGAAGAGAAAAGTAAAGATGAAGCAGAGAGAAACAAGAAGAAAGGAAAGAAAGAGAAAAAAAGAAATAACGAGTAGAACAAAAGAATTAGAGGAAAAAAGGAGAAGGGGGAATAACAGTATAAAACTTGAAGAACAGGAGATATGAAGAGAGGATAAGACTGATGGAAGAAATGTTATTGATCAGCTTGGTGCTAAGGCCATCTCTGTAACTCAAGGATTTTGAGGGGCTGGACTGGGTGGGTTCCTCGAAATCAGGCATTCCTTACCAGTTTGAGAGGAACCAGACTCTTCCTCTGCCAAAAATAGAAAGAGAAGAAAAAGAGCAAAAACAAAAAACAGGAAGGAAAAGTAAGGATGAAAACAAAATATTGAAATTCTGCGGCATGATCTTGCCAGTACTTTCCTCCTAAGGCCAAAGGTAGAAAGGTTTCTTAGGCCCCTCGAGCCTACCTGTCAGACCACAACTGTGTCACCCCAGCTCTCAGCAAAAAAATATAAAGATAAATAAATAGTATTAAAGTAAGAAAAGATAAAGGAAATTAAAAATACCATTGTATCAAATAGAAAAGAGAGAGGGAAGTGGAGAACGAAAAACAAACAAAAAAAGGGAGTGGATATCTTAGCTGTGGTGGAAGTGATTTATGTGGAAGAGATGAGAAAGGCAGAAGAATCTTTATCCAAAGAGAGAATATAGAAGAGTGAAATAGGGAGAGAGAATAAATAAGGCGAAAATACTGTAACCGAAAAATATAGGAGCCCTTGCTCTTGATGAAAGTAAAATTGGAAGTTATGAAAAGAACCAGCCAAACAAATTAGCAAGAAATAAAACATATCAATACAACATAACAAAAAGCTCTAATAACCAAAAGCAAGAAAAGCAAGCAACCTCAGCAACAAATAAATGAAGGAGAAAAAAATACTAACAACAACAATGAAAAGTAAAAAAAAAAAATTAAATATACATGTATCCTACAACTTTAGTAGAAATATATTTTTGTTGTAATATAGACACCAGGTGGCGCTATAGTTTTAGGGGGAATGGACAACACAGCTATTAACTTCTCCCTAGTTTCCAGGCATAGACCTGTTAGACTTAATTGACCCTGGTGATCACCTAATTATTTCTTCAGCATTCAAACCCCACTGGGTTGAGGCCTCAAAACTCTCCAAAATCCTTTAGAGGTAGATCTCACTGTGGCCCCAGACAGCAGTTCCTGTGGGGTGCAGGATTCCCTGAGCCTGTGAGGAGTGGAGTTCTGATCCCAGCAGACAGAACTAAGAAGGCTATGTCCCTACAGGAGGCCTGTCCTCAGGATCTCGTGACCTTCCCACAATGGCCTCCCACAGCTGTCATGACCTTCCCAGTATGGCCGTCTTTACCTCCACCACTCCAGCTGCTGCAAATCCACTCCCACTAGCCCTCAAATCTTGCTGCTGATTACTATTCAGGTGTGCCCACTCGTCCAGGCTTTCCACTCAATGCCCAGCTTCCCCCAAGACCCAGAAACTACCAGAAGGCTTTCTCCCATTCCAGACTTCCCTGGTGGAGTCAGTTCACAAAACACTTGCCTAGCGTGTCAGGTCTCCACTGCTCCAGTTTCTGCACTGTACCCAGCGCCAGGCCACATCGCTGTACACCTGAGCCACAGCTCCAGGCAAGGTCTCTGTGCCAGGTATGGCCTGGGTTTCTGCTGTTCCTCAGTTGTCCTAGGAGAACTTGGCTGATCTACTTTTCTGGTCTGCCCCCTAGAACATTTCTATTTCCCGAAAGTTTCCTTGTGCCCCTTTTCAAGCGATCTCAAATTTTTGCAAATTAAGCAACCACTTTTAAATTTCTACTACTATAGGTTTGTTTTACATATTCTTGAAACATATACAAAGTAGAATCATATTGTATTATATTTGGTTTTTTCACTTAACATGTTTTTTAAATTCATCTTTGCCATATGTTTCAATAGTTTCTTTATTAAGTAGGAGTTCATTAAATGAATATACTGCACTTATTTTACCCATGCTCTTGATGGTGGACATTTGGATTATTTCTAGTTTGGAGCAGCATTACAAGACCTTGTCTCTATAAGAAAATAAAATAGTTTGGTGTTGTGTCATGCACCCATAGTCTCAGCTACTCCAGAGGCTGAGATGGGAAAATCACTTTATTTTAGGCCAGAAGTTCAAGGTTACAGTGAGCTATACTCACATCACTGTGCTCCATCCTAGGTGACAGACTAAGACCCTGTCTCCTAGAAGAAAATAAATAAGTAAGGTTGCTATGAATGTCTCAGTTTAAAAAAAATAAAAAATTCAGCATATATTTTTACTTCTCTTCAATAAATACCTAGGAATAGAATTGTTTTTTACAGTAGCTATGTTTTATCTATAAGAATACTGAAACAGTTCTCCTAAATGGATATACCATTTTATAGGCCACCAGTAGTACTCACTACTATGTGAGTTCTATTTGCTCCATATCCTTGTCAGCATTTAGTGCTATCAGTCTTTTAATTGTAATCAGTCTGGATGGTATGAGATGGTATTGCATTATGCTTAGGATTTGCATTTCTCTCATAACTAATGATATTCACTACTTTTTTATGTTCTTGTTGAGGTGGCTTTTTTTGTCTCCTGCCCCTTTTTAACTTGGATTGTCTCTTTACTGTTAGAGAATTTTCTTTATGTGTTCTAGATACACAGCCTTTGTCAGATGCCTGTGCTGCACATAATGTTTTCAATTCTATGGTTTGCCTATTCATTTTCTTAGTTATGCTTTCTAATGAGCAGAATAAAATCCTGTTTATTAATGTTATTTCTTTTATGGTTAGTGGAATTTTTGCCTCCCTAACATCTGTGCCTACCCTAAGGTTGCAATGATTTTTTCATATGGTTTCTTGTAGAATGTTTGTAGGTTTAGCTTTTATAATTAGTTCATAATTTACTTCAAATTAATTTTATATGTGGACGAGACATGGAGGTCAGGGAAGTTCAGTGTCTTCTCCATTATATATGATTTTACATTGTTCATACAAGTTCTTTATGAGGTTGAGAAAGTTTTCTTCTATTTCTTGTTTGAAAAGTTTGATTCATAGATGGATATGAATCAAAGGATGTTTTGATCTTTTCAGATGCTTTTTCTGTGTCTTTTCAAAGTCTTTGTATTATACTGATTGATTTTTGAAAATTTCAGCAGATTTATATGCCTGAGAGAAATCCCACTTGGTCATGAAGTGTTATCCTTTTAACATTTTGCTGAATTTTATTGCTAATCTTAAGTATTTTTCATGAGGCATATTAAGCTATAATTATCTTTTATATCTTTGTCAAGTTTTGGTACCAGGATCATGCTAACTTCATAAATCTTGTTAGGATTATTTCCTTTTCTGTTGTTTTCTGACACAATTTGTGTAGAATTTTTCTTAAATTTTTGGTAGAATTTACCAATGAAGCAATTGAGCATACAGTTTCTTTGTGGAATGGTATCTTATTATGACCTCAATTTTTTAGATAGCTATAAGGCTATTTAGATTTTCTGTTTCTTCTTGTATAAGTTTAAGTAATTTGTGTTGTCCAAGGACTATTCCATTTCAGTTTAAGTTGTCAAATTCATTAGCATAAAATTATTAGGTCAAAATATTCCCTTGTTATAATTTTAATACTTGTAGGATTTTGAAATTTTTTTTCTTTTTTTGAGACAGAGTCTCAATCTGTTCTCCTGAGTGCCATGGTGTCATAGCACACAGCAATCTCTAACTCTTGGGCTCAAGTGATCCTTTTATATCAATTTTATATTTTTAGTAGAAACAGGGTCTTGCTGTTGCTGAGGCTCGTGTCAAACTTGTGAGCTCAAGCTATCCACCAGCCTCAACCTCCTAGAGTGCTAGGATTACAGGTCTGAGCCACTATGCCCGGCGCAGGATTTTGAATTCTTGATGTAAGTGATTTGTATCTCCTCTCTTTTTTCCTTCCTAGGGATTCATTCATTCTGTTGATCTTCTCAACAGATTTTTGACTTACTGGTTTGTGTGTGTGTGTTCTTTATTATACACTTGTTCTTATTATTTCTTTTGCTTATTTTGAGTTCAATTTGCTATTTTTTTGTCTGGCTTCTTAAGGTGGATGAGATGTTAACTCATTGATTTCCTACACTTTTTCTAATAAAAGCATTTAAAATTTTAAATTTTCCTTTAAAGTCTGCTTAGCTGTATCCCACATATATTGATATGTTGTCTTTTCACTATCATCTATTATAAAATATTTTCTAGTATCTGTTGCACTTCCTTCTTTAATCCAGGGTTATTTTAAACTTCTTTGATAACTAATGAGACTTGTTTATGGCCCGGCATATTATCTGTCTTGGTGAATGTCTCATGTACATTTAAAAGAAAGAGTAGAACATTCCATGAATATCATTTCAGGACTAAGTTAGCTCAAATCTTCTGTTTTGTTACCATATTTTTTTTTAATCTACTTTTTTCAAATACTGAGAGGGGTCTTAAAATTTCCAACTGTGGTTGAAAAATTATTTATTTCTCCATTTAATTATGCTAATTTTTTGCTTCATGTAATTTGAATCTCTTTTGATTGTTTATGCCTATTCAAGAATGTTATGTCTTCTTAGTGATTTACTCCTTTTTTCATTATAGTATATTCTTCTTCATTTCTACTAATCTTTCCTCCTAACCTTTTTGATGTTAATTTTGTCTGATATTAATTAGGTAATTCTATTTTCTTGTGCTTAGTATTTACATAGTACATTTTTGTTCAGCCTTTTAACTGGCAACTTGGTTGTCTTCATAATTAAAGTAGTTTCTTATAAACAGCATATAGTTGAGTCTTGCTTTTTTATTCAGTCTGGCAGTCTCTGGCTTTTACATTTATTTGATGATAAAGTTGAATCTCTCTGCCATCATGTTTGTTTCTTTGCATCCTGTTTGTTTTGTGTGCCTTTGTTCCTCTTATTCTGCTGCCTTTTGGATGAATTATGTGTTGTTCGCTGATATTTTATAATAGCGTTCCATTTTGTCTTTTCTACCGACTTTTTACTTACACCTCTTTATGTTGTTTTTCAGTCATTGTTCCAGAGTAGTGATTGGCAAACGACATCCCTTGAGCCAAATCCTGCCTGGGTATTTTTATTTTTTGCTTTTTTCCTTTCTTTTCCTTTGTGTACTTTAATCTGCACACTCTGGGGCTCAAAATGTACATGATTTGGCCTTTCATAGAAAAATGTGCTGAGCCCTGGTCTAGAGTTACACTTTCCAATGTGGTGGCCATTTATTTAGCCACTGAGGACTTGAAATTGTGCCATTACAAAATGAGATGTGTTGTAAATATAAATTACACATTAGATTTCAAAGAATAAAAACTACATGAATCATTCTTTACATGTTGATAAATAACATGTTGAAATTATAATAGTTTGGATATTTTGGGTCAAATAAAAATGTTATTAAAATTAATTTGACATTTTTTTTTCTTTTTAATGGTGGCTATTTGAAAATTTTTAATTATATGTCTGGTTCACATTATATTTCTATTTGCCAAGCACTGCTCTAAGATTATAATGTACATCTTCCAAGCATGACAATCTGTCTTTATGTAAAAATTATTCTACTTCATGGACAATGTGAGGATCTTACAACAGTATATTTCTGTTTATAGCCTTCCCATACTTTGTGATCTTTTCTCTTACATTTTATATATTCTGTAAATCCCATTTTGCACTGATACATTATTGCTTTCATTCATTTTCTCTATTTTGTTTTTCCATTAAACAGAATTTTACATGTATGTCTTTTTTTAACTTTTGGAAGCAGGGTCCTGCACTGTCACTCAGACTGGAATACAGTGGCATCACAAGCTCACAGCAGACTCAAACTCGTGGGCTCAAGCAATCCTCCTGCCTCAGCCTCCCAAGTAGCTGGGAATACAGTCATGAGCCCTCACACTTGGCTAATTTTTCTGTTTTCTGGAGGGACCAGGTCTTAGTATGTTGCCTAGGCTAGTCTCAAATCCCTGGCCTTGAGGGATCCTCCTGCCTCAGCCTTACAAACTCATGGAATTACAGGCATGAGCCACTGTACCTAGCCCATCTGTCTTAATCAGGTAACATTTCTAAAATTTGTATATCCCTTGAGGTAGAGTACAGGATTATAGGAATTATCTACTCTAACCACTGGGAATCTCTCTTATATTTGGGCATACTTTTTTGGCTGAGGCTGGGTTTGAACCCAGCACCTCTGGCATATGGGGCCGGCGCCCTACTCCTTTGAGCCACAGCACCACGCCTCTCTTATATTTGGGCAGAGTAAATGTTGACAAATTCAACATAGAGCTTGTGGGTTAAATATATGTACGTTTTAACACACAAAGTATCTCCTGTGACACCTTTTAACCCACTGAAATTGTAAATGCCCAGAATTTTTAAAACTTCACGTAGTACAGGAGAGTAGAAAATTAAGGGGGGGGGAGGGGAATAATCTTTACTCCTCTCTCCCCAGTGACAGTCACTGTTGTCATTTTCTAGCAGTGATTTCCATCACATCTTTAAATAATATCTGTTTCTTGACTTGTCAACTTTGAATAATATGTCTTGATCACTACTACAAAAGATTAGGAGTTTACCTTATATATACTGTCTTCCATCTTTTTCTGCCCTTTTATTACTTTTTAAAGTGATTTATATTTACTGCTTTTTTATATCTATGCTACTGTGCTTTCTTTACTTTTTTTTTTTTTTTTCTTTCTGAGACAGAGCCTCAAGTTGTTGCCCTGGGTAGAGTGCCATGGCATCTTAGCTCACAGCAACCTCCAACTCTAGGTGATCTTCTTGCCTCAGTTTTTCTGTTTTTAGTAGAGATGGGGGTCTCCCTCTTGTTCAGGCTGGTCTTGAACTTGTGAGTTCAAGTAATCCACCCACCTCAGCCTCAGAGTTCTAGGATTACAGGTGTGAGCCACCCTGCCTGGCCCTTTTATGCTTTCTTTAGAAGTTGATTACAAGGGATGATGACCAGTTTGCAGTGTGTGATTGTGGATGATTATGTAAATGCCACACTGCGTTAAAAAAAAAGTTGCATAAATGGGATCCAAAGAAAAGAAGATGTTTTCCTATGTCATTAAAACTTTGCTGCCCAAAGGAGAATCTTCTAACTATCCTAGCCCTTTTTGTGCGGATTTTTTTTTAAAGGAAGTAATTTTCTTTTCCTGGAATGATATTTTTCTTTTTTTTTCAAGTGTAGTGAATGATGAATAAACCCAGTTAAAAAGTCTCTGTTTCACCTTCATAGTTGATAATATTGCTGGATGTAGAATTCTAGATTCAAAACTTATATCTTCTCAGAACTTTAAATACATTGCTCTTATCACTGGAATTACTGATTTACTTTTCTGTTTATTTCAAGGCAGGTACCATGTTTTCTATCTTTCTATTCTAGCATTTAATTTAGAGTTTTTTCCTACTGAGCAGCCACTTTCCTCTTCTCTTTGCTGCTTTTGGCTAGGTCTGATTATCTTTTAAAAAGCTGTTCTAATTTCAGACTGGAAAAGTAGTAGAGGGAATTACCTCAGCCCTCCTTGGAGTTCACCCTCTTGTTTAGCTGCTTTCTGCCTCACCAGCCACACAGCTGGAAAAAAAAAAAAAAGATCAGCCTTCTCTGAAAGGAGCATTTCAAGGGATTCAGATAAATTCCAGAATAAAACTAGAATTTAGTGAATTGCAGAATTCACTAAATTCTGCAGTGAAATTTAGTGAAATGCAGAATTTTATCCCTTTTTTTTTTTTTTGGCAGTTTTTGGCTGGGGCTGGGTTTAAACCCGCCACCTCCAGCATATGAGGCCAGCACCCTACTCCTCTGAGATACAGATGCTGCCCCAGAATTATAAAGTACTAATAAAATAGAATAATTAAATTGGTCTTTATCATAGAATATTCCTATAACATAAAATCAAAATGTAGTAAAGCCTTAACAAATACTCCTCCATCCCATCTGCCAGGTCAGGTGTCCAGGAAAGATGACTTGGTCTAACTTATCTCCTTCCATTAACTTCTCTAGAACCAATAGGTCAGGACACTGTTGCTTTCTTCAGAAGAGCTTTCAATATAGCATAACATAAAGAGATGCAAGCAACTTGGATGAACAAATGTAGCATTATACATAGAGCAGGAAAAAGAAGGAAATTCTAAAACATCCTACAACAGGAATGCACCTTCCCAGTATGTGAAGTGAAATAATCCATTCACAAAAAGGCAAAAATGCTGGATGATTCCACATTTGTGAGGTCCCTCCACTAAGTCATATTCATAGAGACAAAAAGGAGAGTGGTGGTTGCTGTGAGCAGGGAGAGGAAGGATGAGGAGCTGTCATTTGATGTCTTTCAGTTCTACAAGATGGAAAGAGTTCTGGAGATTGGTGTGAATGGACATAACATTTCTGAACTGTATACTTAAAAATAGTTAAGGTGATAAATTTTAAGTTATGTGTACTTTACTATATTAAACATTTTTAAAAAGAGATTCAGACAACTTGGAACACCTTTGTTAATAGTAGAATTTCATTTGAGTAGAGTAGATGATCGGAGATAGAATGCTGATGAGAGAGGCTTAGATTACTTTGAAATTTAAACAGAATTAAGAATTATTATCAAGAAAAGTACATGATAAGTTCATAAATTTAAGTTACTGCTTTTTTACACTTTAGCTATTAAAATGCTTTTAGATCTAGCCTTTCTCCTCTCACCTATTGTATGGACACATCTGGAAACCCGACAGATTGATTTTTAGATGATGGTCTGCATTAATCAAGCTAGAGTATGAAGTGTCAACTCTATAGATTAATAGAGCATAGCTGTGAAAGCAGAGCAATTATATTTATTAAAATTACATTTGAAAACGTAACAAAAAGAAAAATAGAAAAAAAATAAATTTGAAAACATAGTTTGTTATCATCTCCAGTAAAACTTAGCATTTCCATTTAAAAGCTTCTGTGTGCAGAAATTTGGGATTTGACACTGATGCCTGCTTTTACCTCACACTTTACGGCAGTGTGTCATCTCAAGATTTTATTTTAAATAACACAAAGCTAAGTTTAAATCACCTTATACTCGTATGACTTCTGTTGTGCTGGAACACTTTAATGTTTCTTACTGGCAGTAATATTTGAAAATTAGTGTTTTCTTTCCATATCTTCATGTTAACTAACTAACCATAGTTAAGTCTTTGTCATCTATAACAGTGTGTTATATTATTTAGTACTTACTACCATGTGTACTGTAATTTTTTGTAATAGTATAATGTTTACAAATGACATAACACACTAAGAAAATGGAGAAATAAAATGGTGTTTTTCCACATCCATTAACTAAATGCAGAACAAATTTCTTGTTTGAGTTGCCCAAATCATACGCATTTAGTATAGGGTGACCAGACGTCCCGATTTTGGCGGGACAGTCCCGCTTTTCAACAATTTGTCCCCCATCCTGGGGCATTTTTAAAAAAGTCCCGATTTTTGGAAAGAATGCATGAATGGGCTGGAGAACAAGAAGGGAATATACGGTTTTCAGCACCATATGGCTATTTCACCAGAATATGAGTTTTATATTATTTTTGTTAATTTTATAATGTTAAACTGTAATAAATAATTGCTGAGAAGTGATTATGGAGAACTGCTTATCAAAGTTTGCATTGTTGTCAGGCCCTGCCCAGCCCTGTCCCCTGTCCCCCCCCCCCCCGTGTTGTCTCGCCTTACAGATGTTAAAATCTGGTCACCCTAATTTAGTATCATTCCTATGTTATTTGTAGTAGTGTTAGCTGAAATAAAATATAAAGTGTGTAAATCCTGATCATTTATTGCCAGATATAAAAATCCTTAACTTTTTATTTTGGTGGTTCTTCTTTTTTCTGAGACAGAGTCTCACTCTGTCACCCAGGCTAGAGTGCCATGGCATCAGCCTACCTCTCAGCAAGCTCAAACTCCCGAGTTCAAGTGAGCCTCCTGCCATAGACTCCCAAGTAGCTGGGACTACAGACACCTGCCAGAATGCCCAGATAATTGTCCTGTTTTTAGTAGCGATGGAGTCTGGCTCTTGCTCAGACTGGTCTCAAGCTCCTGAGCTCAAGAGATCCTCTTGCTTTGGCCTCCCAGAGTCCTGAATCACGGATGTGAGCCATGGCTGGCTGTTCTATTTTGACACTTTCTGTTTATTTGGGGGCGGCTGGGTGGAATGATGAAGGATGACTGCTGTGGCCCAAACCAACGTTGTTATTGTACTGATAGGTGGTTCGATGTGTAAATATTATCTCCAGATTTGAGGTCCTTACTTTTGTCCATTCTATAATCTCTGATTCAGCTTGCATTGCTGTTAGTGCAAAAGCCAAGGGTTTGCCAGATAGAAATATTCTAGAGCTCTTCTTTTATGTCCCCTTTTCCCCAAATCCAAAATAATGTGGTGGACAAATGAATGTTTACAGTTCTTTGCACTTTTCCATATATTTGAAGTTTTTACAATAAAATATTGGGGAAAAGAGGAACTATGTCCTTTAAAACCTTATGTATATTTCCAGTAGAGTAGGGCAGTTTGGGTGGTGCTGGGATCCACAGGTTCCAAATGTCCGTCTAGCTGATGGCTGAGCTGCCCACTGTGAGGTTGCTGGAACACCTCCCACCTTACCACCCAGCCACCAGGACCATTCTATACAGGCTCTCCTTGCTGCTCTACACCAGCTACTTTTCTTCTTTCTTTCCTTTCCTGATGCTTTGGGAAGGTTTTGGACCACTCTAAACACCCACATCATTGTCACCTCTAAAAACATACACCCTCCTCTTTTCCCACCAGTCAGCAAGGAAGGATGGAGAAGGCACAAGCACTCATTAAGAGTCTGTCATGCACCTGTGGCTCAGGGAGTAGGGTGCCAGCCCCATATACCGAGGGTGGCGGGTTCGAACCCGGCCCTGGCCAAAATGCAACAAAAATAGCTGGGCATTGTGGCAGGCGCCTGTAGTCCCAGCTACTTGGGAGGCTGAGGCAAGAGAATCGCCTAAACCCAAGAGCTGGAGGTTGCTATGAGCTAAAATGCCACAGCACTCTACCGAGGGCAACAAAGTGAGACTCTGTCTCAAAAAAAAAAAAGAAAAAAGAAAAAAGCGTCTGTCATGTGCCAGGCACTGTAATGTGCACTTTTTTGTTTTGTTTTATTTTCCTGTTGAATCCTTGAAATAACCTATCTTATAATTGAGGAACTTTGTCTCAGAGTCAACCAATAAATAACAGAATATAATAGATTCAAGCCTTCAACTCTCTTCTCCCAAATCCCATTCATGTGCTTTGTGAAATGTCTGCTCCCTTCTCAGATTTCCATTTATGATCCTTCTCTGCCACTAGAAAAGCCTTCTGAGGTACGTCCGTGCCACATAGAATCCTTGGGAATTCTTTGCATTTGGAACTCTTGTAGGAAGTAAAAAGGTAAAGTTGAGGATTGCTGTGTATTCATGTTAGTGTTTATGTAATTGAATGAGCAAGAGACCTCTGACACACTTGAACCTATTTTCCTACCCACTATGCCTACTGAAGAAAGTCATTCGGTCTGACTTGTTTCTTTTTAATGATGGAAAGTCATGCTAGGAGTGCTTTCAATTGCTTTGCTAATGATAAGGCAGAGAGGAATGACATTCTTTTCATAATTGTACCAGTATCTACTTTATTTTGTTGCCTTACCTGTTGTTTAGACTTGAAAGGGCCGTCCAAAGGTGGGAGTAGATGAGTCATAGGTGCCTTGGCTCTCATGTCTGAAGACCATGCATTACCACATTTTTAAGAAAAATAATTTTTTTTTTTTTTTTTTGAGACAGAGTCTCACTGTGTCGCCCTCAGTAGAGTAAATATGGCATCACAGATCACAGCAATCTCCAGCTCTTGGGCTTCAGCAATTCTCTTGCCTCAGCCACCTGAGTAGTTGGAACTACAGGCGCTTGCCACAACACCCTGCAATTTTGTTGCAGTTTGGCTGGGGTCAGATTCGAACCCACCACCCTTCATATATGAGGCTGGCACCCTTCCCACTGAGCCACAGGCACCACCCTCATCTGTCATTTTTCTAATGGTTGGGCTGGGTTTGTGGGCTTGTGGATGGAAGACCACAGAGGTAAGTGCTATTCTCTTCATACCAATGGTACATGCCGTCAACATGGCTTCTCACTTTTGGATGTTAACCTTCATCACCTAGGTATAGTGGTGTTCATCAGATTTTTCCACATAAAATTACCTTTTTCTCCTTTCTATTCTGTACTATTTGAAAGGAAGTAACTATACACACCTCACATTTATGGTATGGAGGTAGCATATCAATGTCAGTTACCTAGAATTCTCCTGAGTAGGAGGTTTGTCTCTTCTCCTGGGCTCATTTATTTATTGAATCATTACATCACTATATGGATGTAAATTTATTACAGAGAAATAAAACACTAATTCTCAATGGTTTCTAATGTTTTAAATTGCAGTACACTGTAAGTCATGATTTTGGCCCTTTTTCCATTTCTTTATTTTTAACCTAGAGGAAGAGAATTTGTAACATTTTGACAGAAATTTTTAAAGGTCACAGGAAAATCAACATTGTTCATTAAGATTGCTTTGTCTTTGTGGGGCTGAGGAGGGCAGATCGCCTGAGCTCACGGGTTTGAGACCAGTCTGAGTTAGAGCAAGGCCCCATCTCTAAAACTAACCTGGCATTGTGGCAGGGCACCTGTAGTCCCAGCTACTCAGGAGGCTGAGGCAAGAGAAACACTTGAGCCCAAGAGTTAGAGGTTGCTGTGAGCTATGACGCCACAACACTCTATTGAGGGCTACAAAGTGAGGTTCAGTCTTAAAAAAGAAAGAAAAAGGTTGCTTTGTACCTTTTCAACTTACCTGGACATTTCTATGGTCCTGCACTACATGGAAAGCAAGACTGGCTATGGTTTTAAAGTATACCTCTGTCCCTACTTTATCTCTGTTTCCTCAGAAAGTTCCTTTTTCCTGTCTGTGTTTTGATCTGTTTTGGGTTTTGTCTCTGTTTGAAAGTTTCTTCATATATTTGGCTGTTCTTAGCCATCCACTAGTATTTAAAAATGAACAAAGCTTGATGAGAAGTTCCAAGTGTCGAGGCAGGTCTTATTGATATTTTTTTCTTTATCGTGTGATGAAGTGAGAAGTTGGCTTTGTAATTATATATATACCTTTTCTCTGAGGCTAATTCATTTTCTTTATGGTTTATGCTTTTTATGTCTGCATAAAAATTCTATGCCTAAACTAAGGTCACAAAGATTTCCCATTTTTTCCCTCAGTTTTATAGTTTTTAGCTTTATGTTTAGGTATATGATCCAGTTAATTTAATTTGTATATATGGTAAAAGGCATGGGTACAAGGTTTTGGTTTTGATTTTGGTTCTTTTTTTGAGACAGAGTCTCACTATGTCACCCTCAGTACAGTGCTATGACGTCACAGCTCACAACATCCTCAAACTCTTGGGCTTAAGCGATTCTCTTGCCTCAGCCTCCCAAGCAGCTGGAACTACAGGCACCTGCCACAATGCCCAGCTGTTTTTTGTTGCAGTTGTCATTGTTGTTTAACTGGCCCAGGCTGGGATCAAACCCACCAGCCTCAGTGTATGTGGCTGGCTCCGTAACTACTGTGCTGTGGGCTCTGAGCCTTTGTTTTTGTTTTTTGACCAGAGTCTCAACTCCATTGCCCCAGGCTAGAGTGCTGAGGCATCATAGCTCATAGCAACCTCAAACTCCCAGGCTCAAGTGATTCTCCTGCCTCAGCCTCCTGAGTAGCTGGGACTATAGGTGCCTCCCACGACGCCCAGCTAATTTTTTTCTATCTTTAGTAGAAATGGGGGACTTGCTCTTTCTCAGGCTGGTCTTGAACTCCTGAGCTCAAGTGATTTTCCCACCTTTGACTCCCAGAATGTTAGGATTACAGGCGTGAACCACTGCACCCAGCACTAAGTTGATTTTTTGCAATTATTATATCACCATTTTTTGAAAAAACTATTCTTTATTCAGTTATCTTGACTCCTTTTTCAAAAATGGTTTGGTCATATACAGGATGGACATAAATTAGTTTGCTATTTAAATTGCACACAAACTTTATGTCCACCCTGTATATATGGTTATATTTCTGAACTCTATTCTGTCAATCCAGAGTCAGTTTGTCAGTTTCTACAAAAAGCTTGCCAGTTCTTTGACTGGGATTGTGTTGAATCTGTAGATAATGTGGGGGAGAGCTAACATCTTAACTCCATGAGTCTTCCAAACCACAAACGTAGTATGTCTTTTCATTTATTTAGGCTTTCTGTGATTTCTCTCATGAGTGTATTATATAGTTTTCCGCGGACAAATTTCGCATGTGCTTTGTTGGAGTTGTCTTAAGTATTTTGCCTTTAGACACTATTGTAAGTCGTATATTTTTAAAGTTCAACTTCCAGTCATTCATTGCTTATATAAAGAAATACAACTGATTTCTGTATTTAACCTTGTATCCTTGGACTCTACTAAATTCACTTACCATTTCTATCTGGTATTTTTTGTTTAGACAACGGTATCTGCAAATAAAGCAATTGTATTTCTTCCTCAGCAATGGACCATACGAATTTTCTCTTTCTCTTGCCTTATTGCACTGGTCAGGCTCTCAAGAGACTGATTTCCTGTTCACACCTCAGTGGGTATAGGCCTGGCTGCTGGTGCTGTGGGTACAGACTGGCAGAAGGCAGCTGGCAGCCTCGCTTCTTTGTATGTGGAAGACAGCTGCTTCCCCCCTTACTTCATACGGCCTCACTCCTGCTCTCCACTGCTACTCTTGGTGGCTCTGAGTTTGGACCTCCTGTCTAGCTCCTACTGGCCTGGGGGGAATGCTGTCCCCTGGCTTCCCAGGCATAGGGTGGACATTCTGATACAGCCTTTTTTTCTGTTGACATAGCCCTAGCCCTTACCACCTCCTGGTTTTAGGAATCCAGGGCCTGGTTTTTGTTGATACTTGGCAGCCTTTTGTAGGACATGCAGATCTCTGCTTCCTCCTCTGTGCACAGTTCCCAGTACCCCAGTCCCTGCTTTCCTAAGTGCCCCATTCTCTGATGCCGACTATCCTGCTCTCTTGACCTTATAGGTGTGTTCAATCTGTCATGTTTAACTTCCTGGAAATTTTTTTCAGTAGTTTACTTTCTGAAATGGTTGATTTTTGGTATATGAGGATGATGTTTTGTTTTTCCTCCTATAGCCTTGATCGTATTACACACATAAGAAGTACATCTATCTGTTCATCAAAATCAAAGTTAAATTTTAGTGCAAAAGTAAACTTCACCTTAGCCTCTGAAAATCTTGTGTTCTGAATTCAGTTCCAACTAATTGTATGTTGAGTATTTTTAGTTTAACAATTAGCTGTATTAAAGTAATGTCTTTCATGTTTGTCACCAATTAATCTTTTCTGTTTTGAATTAAATTGAGTCAACACTAGGGGATTTTTTAAATACTCAAGTAAGGTTCTTATAAAAAGTATTTCTAACTGAATGCCATTAATTCTTTGTAATCACGAGCCAATTTCTGTTTTACTTAGGCTCATATCACAAAAAAGCCTTATGCATAGGACTGAGCACAGACACAGCACATCCACGTCCTCTCTCTCCCACATATACACGCAGATGCATGTGCACTCACCCCACGAGAGGTGTCCTTTATCACTGGGCAGCTGTCATACAGGCCTTATTTAATGTTGTTTTTGTTTTCTAACTCAAATTCTTTATTCGAAGTAGGAATCCTAGTTTGTCTAGCTAATCTTAGAGATTGCTTATCTCTGAACTGAGCATTTGCTTTCTAACACCCTCCCCTCCTCCACCCAGAATATGACCCAAAATGTGCTCATGGAATGTGAATTCAGCATGAGAGTTTGTGGATGTAATAAAAAGGCACTTGCCAGCTTCTGCTTACTCCAATTTTTCCAGTTCATTTTTCTGTGTTGTTTGACGGTGAGTGGGCATTCTTTCATTCCCTTAACTATATCTAGTAGGGAATGTGTTTTTATCCAGCCTCACTGGGGAAGTTGCCCACACATGGAATATAAACTGTGTTGATGCTATATAATTCAGGACAAAGTAAACTTATTTGTCACTTGCCTTATTGCTTATGACATTGACTTATTTATTTCATCCATGCAACAAACCGTGGGCAAGGACAAACCTTCATGCCAGTTACTGAAAACACAAGGAGTATAAGATCCTGCTGTGAAGGAAGTTAGGTTCTAGTCGTAGAAAGAAAATAAGCAAGTAAGGAAATAAATAACATGCATAGGTAGAGATGAGTAGGAGGAAGAAAACAGTGGGAAGGAGAGATGAAGGCTACAGGGAGAGGGCCATCCGGACACCTCCGGGAGTCAGGGTCTCTTTTCAGTTGAGGCCCATACAGTAAGGAACTGGCCCAAGGAGGATGGGAAGGGACGAGTGTAAAGCAATCCCAAGAGCGCTGGACTTGGAGCGCAGCTCAGTCTCACCTCAGCAGCCAGACCACCTCAGACAAGTCACTCCTGCTTAAGAGAAGCTTTCTTTTCAGCAGTGTGGAAATGTCAGTACTTGTTCAGCTTCCAGTAGTTGTCTGCAAGTATCACAATAGAGAATTTTGTAACTAGCAACCCTTTAAAATGAAAGGTGGTTTTTTTTTATGCAGCAGCTTGAACCTTCCAGCCAACTAATAGACTTACTCTCCCTGTCTGTAAGACTTCCTGAACCTGTGGTAATAAAGGCAGTGTGGTGCTAGCACAAAGAGAGACAGGTGCACAGCACAACAGAGTAGTCTCCAGAAGCACAGCCGCACGTGTGTGAGTAGTGGGTTTCCAGTAGTGTTTCCACGTGGGAATTCCTTCCTGCATCTCTAGGGATATGTGTGTGATATTCGAAATCATGAGGAAAATCAGTTGAGAAGTCAGGAAAAAGGAAAAATTCTATGAGAACTAAAGTTTTAGCAGTCGATATTAGCATTACTAGTTTAAAGTAATTCACTGGCATCAGGTCAGAAGCAAGAAGTCATGGTTAAGGTCATGTGAAGGAATCATGTGAAGTCAAAAGTTAAGGTCAACATTTTCAGGACCAGGACAGGAACATGTCGGCAAGAATGGGGTCACAGTCAAGTCAACCAGTCTTGCCTGGTGCTGTTGCTATGTTACAAATATGTGACCGTGGTCCCATCAGTTGCTAACAGTAAGTCTTCTTATCTATAAAAAAAACTATTATTTATGCACATTAGTACACTTTAGAAAACTCAAGAGGTAAGTTTTGGAAGCAGTCCTAAAGTTGGTAATTTTGAAACATGATTTTGTGAGGTGCTATTAACCTTGCTGGGTTATCCAAATGTTACCTTATCTTCTTAGAATCCAGTCATGTTCAGGGGTTTTTTTCATTGTTTGAATATTTGATGCAGGCTACAATTCTTTAAATATTTTATAGAAGAAATGTAAAGAGAAACTATACATATTGTTGTAGAATACTCCATCATGAAATCAGCTGATGTAAAATCTGAATTAGGAAAAGCAATATCAATTTTGACAGCAAAGAGACGGCAAGCAGAAAAAGTATTTTCATCCCTGAAAAAGAAAATGAGCTTATTATGTGAAGCACTATATAGTTTAAAGCCCAACTTTAATTTGCTTTGGGCACACTCTTACTAATTTACCAACATCAACATAACACACAAAAGCTCTCCCATGTTTGAGATATTTTTAACAAAACAAATACTAACAGTTAATGCCTGTGTGTTTTAAAAGATCATTTAAGAATAACTTATTTTTTAACATAAATATAGGAAAAATAACTTTTAAATATTTGTGATATCTTTTAATTTTTAAATGGTATTTATTTGGTACCTATTCAGTGCTAATGTATTCTTTTAATGTTTTCTAGTACCAAATGTCTTTATTGAGTAGTATTTTTGTATGTCATTGAAATGTATGATTTTTTTAACAATATATTGGTTCATAATAGTAACCTATGTATATATCATTGTATCTTACTTCACAGAACTGACCCTTAAAACTTTTTTTTTTTTGGAGACAGAGCCTCAAGCTGTCCCCCTGGGTAGAGTGCTGTGGCATCACAGCTCACAGCAACCTCCAACTCCTGGGCTCAAGCGAGTCTCCTGCCTCAACCTCCCAAGTAGCTGGGACCACAGGTGCCCACCACAATGCCGGCTATTTTTTGGTTGCAGCCGTCATTGTTTGGCGGGCCAGGCTGGATTCAAACCTGCCACCTTAGGTGTATGTGGCTGGCGCCTTAGCCACTTGAGCCACAGGCGCCGAGCCCCTTGAAACTTTTAATACAACTCTATCACTGAAAAGTGATTCACTATTTATGATAATGTATTATTCAGAAATAGCAATAAAGTACTGTGAAAAAATACAGAATAATTTATGATTTGGGCATTTTGATTCTTATTCCCAAATTGTGAAGTTAATGACTATTGGGAATTTAGAAAAACTAAAAATTCCTGACAAAGGTACTTTTAATCCAGTAGGCAAAGGGCAGTGTTGTCAATAACATTTACTGAAATAATAGGGGGTGTGTTAAGAAAGACGAACTTCTATTCTTACATTACACTATATACAAAATGAACTTGAAATAACTCATAGGCCTAAAGTGAAGAACTAAAACTATAACACTGCTAGAAAATGCAAGACAATTTTGGGTTAGGCAAAGATTTCTTAGATACGACAACAAAATCATGAGGCATTACAAAATAAATATTAATAAATTCGACTTAATCAGAATTAAATGCTCATTTTGTCAAAAGATACAAAATAAAACTCTAAAGAGAAGTCACAGACTAAGGAAAAACATTGCAAAACATATCTAATAAAGTAGTTGAATCTAGGATAATATAAAAAACTCTTACAACTCAATATTAAGAAAATTGTGATTTCATAATTAAAAAGGGATGAGGACAAAATATTTCTGTTTTCTT
Organism: Otolemur garnettii; assembly: GCF_000181295.1. NCBI lineage: Eukaryota > Metazoa > Chordata > Mammalia > Primates > Galagidae > Otolemur > Otolemur garnettii. Next base: position 1,027,626 of record NW_003852652.1, on the reverse strand, counting down.
TTTTGTGAGACAGTCTCACTTTGTTGCCCTCAATAGGGTGCTATGGTGTCATAACTCACAGCAAACTCAAAACTCTTGGCTCAAGAGATCCTCCTGCCTCAGCCTCCCAAGTAACTGGGACTATGGGTGCCCACCACGGCACCCAGCTAGTTTTCTGTTTTTAGTAGAGATGACATCTCACTTTTGCTCAGGCTGGTCTTGAACTCTTGAGCTCAGGCATTCCACCTGCTGGGATTATAGGCGTGAGCCACCACATCCAGCCTGTTTTGGGCATATTTTTTACTGTGAATCATTTCATAGTCATCATTGATACTATATCATTAAATCATTTCATAATCACTTCATAGTCATCATTGATACTATGTCATTGATTCGTTTCATAATCATTTTCAATGCATTGAGATTTTCTTTCTTTTTTTTTTTTGCAACAGTTGGGTACTTCATCATTCTTTGTACCACAGTGTATTTAACCAATTTTCTATGCTTAGACAATTAGGAACTTTGTAGTGTTTTGCAACTACAAATAATGCTATAATGAATAACTTATACATAATGCATTTTTGCATAGTTGGAAGTACCTTCTAAATCCCTGTAAGTGAGATTGCTGGCTCAAAAGAATAAATACTTCTTTCGTTTTTGTTAGCTGTTGCCACACTCGGCTCGTAAGACTAAGTTTTGCCGTGTTGCATTGTCACCAGCAGTGTGTGACAGGGCCATTTCACCACTCTTAATAATGAAGTGTATTATTGAGCTTCTGCTTATTTTTGCCAATCTAAAAATCCTCTGAGCAAAAAAACTGAATGGAGTGGAAGAACATTCTCCTTAGGAAAGTATCTAAATAGTAGTATGAAACCGGTAGATGAACAACTAGACACAAGAGGAAAACACAATTACATTCAAGTGAGGGGAGGGGGAAGGGGCAGGGTATTGGTGAGCTTTCACCTAGTGGGCACAATGTAGGGGTGTGTGGTACACCTCCTAGCTGAAGGACTCAACTACAACTTGGACTTTACCTAACAAAGACAAACAATGTAACCTAATTGTTTGTACTTTCATATTAATCTGAAATAGAAATAAATAAAAAGATGTTTTAGAAAGCTCTATAATAGATGCAAAAAAGAGGACATATGGAAGGCCAGCCCGTGGGTCTTAAGAAGATGTGAGGGCTACAGTCTGTCTTCTGCTTTCTTTTTAATAAATTTCACTTCTAGGACAGGCTGAGAGGAGTGTGTCTGTTCTCATTCTCTTTTTCCCTCTCTCTTACCCCTTCCCCCACCCCCTCTCTGTGTGTGAATGACTCCCTTAAATGGAATGCCTTGAATTTCTTTATGCCTTTCATAATGTGGGGACTATTGTGAAAAATATGTAAGACCGATTCAGAGGAAAAACGATTCACTGGCTGTGTGGACTCCGTTTTTATCCGGTTATATTTCAGGGAACCTGTTTTCTCAAGGAAAAATCAGGACACATAACGTGATTTAATTCAGTATACCAAATCCCATAAAGCTTTTAAAATGAAGCCAGGTTTAACTATAAATTTTTAACAAGTCACATTTCTGGAAAAGAAAATTACATGAAGGTGGGTATGCTCATAACTGTGTTCAACTTTTGAGCAGTGTGAGAGCCGACTGGCTCACGGACTCTGTAGCTCTGCTGCTCGTCCAGCAGGCCGTCATGAAGTTGATGCTGCTGTCTTCTAATGAAATGCAATCCAAGCTATTATTTTATTATAGTAGCTTTGCTATTCTATTCTACTGTTACAATAGCTTTATCAAAATAGAGACCAGGAATTTTCTTGACACATTTGTTGTTAAGCACTAAAACAATTTATATTTGCATATATCTATATACAAGCATAATTTAGAACTTCCTTCTGAATGAGTTTTCATAGGTAAACTTTTAGACTCTAGTTCATAATAAGGCCTTTAATTTTTATATAGAGACAGCTGCTGCCCATGTTGATGATTGCTAGTCAAGTGTTAATGGAATGAAAAGTATTAAAATGTTTTTATAGACTAATCTTCCTGTCTCTCTCAACACCTTTCATGTTGTTCTACTTTGCGTTTCAGTTTTACAGCTACCAGCACAGTAGGAAAAAGAAATTTGAGTCCTACCCTAGAAGAAGCTGGCTTGGAGGACAGAGCATCCGGGAAGATTTCTGACACTGAGCTTGAGCAGATAGATTCCTGTGCAGAATCCCTCTCAGAAAGAAGGAAAAAGGCCAAGAAATTAAAAAGAATGAAGGAAGAGCTTTCTCCAGCAGGTTTGTGTTGTATCTTGCTGAAGTTCCAGGGTTGTGTACTCTTTAAATGCTCCAGAAACTTCTATTTTGGGGGAGAAATCACAGGAAGACTCCACTTGGTGGCAACTCCCGTGTCAGCTTCCACCAGATCAGATATTTTTAGGATCAATTCAATTTAATTTGAGAAATCCTAAAAAGCTCTGGCTTGGGTAGCATAAGGCGTGGGGTAGGGTGGGGGTGAGGGAGTCTCCTTGTTAAATATGGTTAGTCTATTTTAGTAATCTCTCTCTTCCGTGGTTTAGAGATTTTCCTAATGTGTTTAAAGATTCAGTATTTAAAATGTGCGTTTAAATTTGCACAGAGGCCTACTCCTACATGTAATTTTAAGTAGCCGAGTTTTCACTGTTCCCAGCAAAACCTCAATTCTTCTCATAAGCAGAATTATATAAGAAGCAAAGGAAATAGGAAGTTAACACATGTTGAGAGCCCACGACATGCTAGACACTGTAGTAGGAGTCTGTCCTCTGCTTGTTTCATTTAGTTTTCACAGTAGTTCTGAGCTGGAGACTTATCCTTATTTTCATGAAGCAGATGCCTTGAGTTCAGAGGGCAAGAACGTGTGCAGGTCTGTGTGGCCAGTGAGAAGCAGAGTTGAAAGGTAAACTCAGGCCTTTCTGAGCTCAATTCTGTATCCTTTCTACCCCGTGGACACACCACAGGGGTCCATGGCCTAACTCAACCTAGAGCCCTCTGGCCCTTAGGACACATACCCCACAGGGCCAGAGCAGGAGACCAGAACAGGCTTCCTGCCCATGAGTGTGGGTGAAAGGCCATTCCCTGCTGCTGAGGGGCGCTGGCCCTGGCGTGATTGGGCAGCAGTCACATGGTGATAGTTGTAGCCACTGCTTGCTGAATGCTCTCTAAAGGGTCCAGGACAGCACAGTGCTTGATGGAAGTTCTTTCATTTAAAGCTGTGAGATCATCATTATTGTCCATTTACAATTAAGAAAACAAAGGTCCAGGGGCTGTGTGACTTGCCCAAGGTCATGGAGCCCTTAATTTCACCCTATAAGAAAGCCAGTGCTTTTACCCAGGGTTACATTCTTAAAAACATGGACCTCAATGTGATTATCATTACCCTTTGCTGCACATTGCGCCAGGTGCCCCGCTTCGCAGACTAACCACCAGACCAAAGGAAGGTCGCAGTCAAGTAATGCAGCTTGACTCATACCTAAGCTAAGGGTTCACCATTTTTTAATTAATTCCTTTTTTGTATGTGGGCCAGATCTGACTACTAACGAAATCACTGAAGCAGCAAAAATGTTGCATATGCTTTTTATACATTGTGCTAAAGCTTGATTTTTAACAGAAAACTTTAAAATACTTGTTGAAGCTTTGATTATATATATTAGTGTCTCCTTGCATCTGGGCATCTCCCTTCACCTGTGTCTCCTCCTGTCCCTAAATTAAGTATTGAAGAAGCTTTAATCCTTAGCATCCTTGGTCTTCAACATGATACCTTGTTATCACTGTCAACAAGTGTTAAATACCGAACCAAACGTGAGAATGTATTCGGGTCATGCTGAGTGTGGTTCAGAAGGGGGCGGGGCTTTCCCTCTTGTATGCCTGTCCTTCACTCATGGTCTCTTTTAAATTTTTTTTTTTTTGCAGTTTTTTTTTTTTGTCCGGGGCTGGGTTTGAACCTGCCACCTCTGGCATATGGGGCCGGCACCCTACTCCTTTGAGCCACAGGCACCACCCTCTTTTAAAATTTTTGACTTTACCTATTACTTTGCAGGGATAAACTTTTCTTTTTTTCTTGTATTAGCATAATCCTAAAAATATTAAAATTGAAATACCTAATGATAGACTGCATTAGTAGATTAGCTCTTTTTATAAATTTTATCATTTCAAGTGAAAACTTTCTATAAGTTATCTAGGGTTTTGAATTTATAATACTATAATTAAAATAGGATTTTTTTTCCTCCCATTGACAGTAAAACTGTCACTGCCACAAGATTTGAGCTAAAAAAAAAATATGTAAATTTTGTACTTCTTTGTCAGTGCTGCTAAAAAAGAGAGAGAGAAAGATGTCTTAACAACTTTTAATTGAATCAGAGAACTTGAGAAAATTTATCGAGTGAGACTTGTGACAGTGCAAGGTGGAAATTTAATGGATCCTTTTTACCTGGTTTGTTTTCAGCATTTGATCCTGTTAGTATCAGCAGGATGTAGGTCAGGATATCAGATGCTGAACCTGTTGAATCTGCCAATTTGCTTGCTCAATTACTTTAATAAAGTCCCATAATGAATGAAAGTACAAAGTTCATGCCCTGGGAAGGGTCTGCGTTAAACCCTCAGAGCAAGACAGAGTATACCAGGAGCCATGGCTCCGGGGTGGCAGGCAACTACAGTAAAGAGTTAGGTACAGTGTGGCAAAGTCTGTCTATCCAAAAACAGTTCTGAGTTGTTGAGTCTGAGCTCTAGGCCTCAGGAGGCTGTCAGGTACTTAGTGGACTCACTCAGGGGGTAGGTGCCAGCACTAGCGGTGAGGGTGTAAAAGATAGGGTGCCCACAGGAATTTACTGTTTTCCAAGGAGGAAGTAGCAAAACTTAAGACCATAGAATGTTGTGTGCTGTACAAAACAGTATCATTTTTCTTAGTTACACATTTAAATATCTAAGATAAAATAAGAGTTAAGTACTGGACTCCATCCCAGATAACAAAATGACCTAAATAACAAAAGAAATGACCATTTATTGGATTTATGTTGTATGCTAGACATTGTCTGGGGGTATCCTGTATTACCTAGCCTTATAAATACACAGTAAGGCATAGAGATCATTATTTCCCATCTGTAGAGAGGAAACTGAGGCTTGGAGCTGCAGAGTTGTAAAGTCAGATACATGGGATGCTGGCTGGCTCCAAAAGCTCATGAACTACACCTCTCTGCAGTGGGTGAAACTTATCCAAACTGTAGAAGAAATGAAGGATTCTTTCCAAAGGTGAGTATTTTGGGGAGCTGTTCTAGATCAAAAACAATTACCAACCTAGACTTTCATGAGATAAAGTCATTTGATAAAAATCAAGTGACCGCTGCCCTTCGGGGTTTCTGTTTTACATACATGTTATGTACTGAGCAAATATTTTAAGTGCAGTTGATTGCATCCTGTTTTCAGGAAGCAAATGTAAAGTGTGAGTCCTCTCCTTTTTAGAGTTACTATGCTCAGAGTTGATGGATAGTGCTAGGTACTCTCCAAATGAGGAATTCAAGGTATGTTTCTTGGTTGATTCATAAAGGAAAACTATTCTGTATGTCATTTAAGCTTGGCTAAAATGTCTTTAAAACCCTGCCTCCCAGGCAGCACCTGTGGCTCAAAGGAGAGGGCAGCGGGTTCAAACCCAGCCCTGGCCAAAAACTGCAAAAAAAAAACCCTGCCTCACGCTCAGCCAGCATGAGAGGTGCGATTCTCCTCTGCTGGCTGTTCTGAGAGTACTGCTGGGCAGGTGGTGCTGTTGCTGGTGCTGGTTAGATAGCACTCACAGAGCTGGGCCAAAAGGAGGATGACTGACGGCTCAGGTAAATAGAGGTGTTGTTCCAAGTCTCTGTCCTACTATTTAAAAGAGCACATTAGACCTTTAAATGTTTGCTCAAAATGGTGAGTTTTATTGGAGTTCTTGACTAATCTGCTGAACTTTTGAAGCTTAAACCTTAGGGTTACAGTATAGAACTTTAAAATCTACTTAGAGAAGCTATCTCCTCTTGCTATTACATGTCTCATTAAAGTCAGAAACAAGATGTACAGGGGTAGTTATAGGTCCCCCAAGAGACCAGGCTGCAGAACTCTGGCAGCCCCTACTCCCCCAAGGAGCCTTTTACTTACTATGTTAAACATGGTTTTCAGCCAGAAGGGGCCAGGGAGGTGTGTGAGGGCTGGTGAGGCCGCGGTTCAGTGCAGTCTGCACCCCCCTGTCCTACTGGCATCCCCAGGACTTCCCACTAGTCACTGGGAATCATGACTTAGTGTGGGGGACCCACCTGTTACAGGTCATCCTGAGCATTTCCTCGTTAGAAACTTGTACATAGCTCCCCAAAAGATATTTCTGTGTACAAAATTCCACTCTGTGAAAAGTGATCTGATAGCAAATTCCCAATGGACTGTGCAGTAGCAGTTTTTTAGATTCTGTTTCAGATTCACTTGAAAAATACATCTTAGCCTTCCCTTTCAACTCAAGTTAGGTGAAAGGGCAAATAAGCAGAAACAGCCACTTTTTCTGTTCACCACCTTTTAGTTTCTGTGGTTGTTTTGGCTAACAGTGTACTCACCATGAGAATTTGTATAATGCAGAGAAATGGGAAGAAAATGAAAGCACACAGTCGTAACAGTTGTTAAGCTCTATTCAGAGGTGTTCACATTCTGCTATTCGTGTATCTACACAATTGGCATCGTGCTCTGTGTGAAATTTGTAGCCTATTCCCATTTTATAAACTCCTGGTGAAATAATCTTAATTACTGAAAAAAAAATTTTTTTTGAGAGACAGAGTCTCATTATGTCGCCCTCAGTAGAGCACTATGACGTCACAGCTCACAGCAACCTCAAACTCTTGGGTTTATGCTATTCTCTTGCCTCAGCTTCCAGAGTAGCTGGGACTACAGATGCCCAACACAACACTCGGCTATTTTTTGTTGCAGGTCCAAACCTGCCAGCCTCGGTGTATGTGGCCAGCACCCTACTCACTGAGCTATGGGCGCTGAGCCAATTATTGAAAATTTTATTGTTGGATATTTTAAACACCATTCCTACTATCTTTTATAGGATCAGCCTTATTAAGATAAAATTTGCATCCAATAGAAGTCATCACTTTTAGGTGTATAGTTTAATGGGTTTTGACAGATGTATACAGTCATGTAACCACTACTGTGACCTAGATACAAACCAGTTCTGTCATTCCAGAAAATCCCCTCACGCCCCTTTGTAGTTCCTCCCTTCTCCAGCCCCAGATCCTGGCAACCACTTATTCTCTATCCCTATTATTTTTCCTTTTCCATAATGTCTCATAAATGGAGCACAGGTACCCTTTTGAGTCTTTCACTGACTTCTGTCATGCAACATGATGTATTTGAGAGTGTTGTACCTGTGTCATGAGTTCACTCCTGGGGACTGCTCAGGGGCTCACAATCTATGGATGTATCACTGCTTATCCCTTCCCCAGCTGAAGGATGTTTAGGTGGTTGCCACCTTTTGACAACTAAGAAGTAGCTATAAACATTTGTGTACTGGTTTTTATATAAGTTTTTGTTTCTTTTGGGTAAATAAGTAGTAGCAGCACAATTGCTAGATCACATGGTAACTGTTTAACTTCATAAGAAGCTGACACACTGTTTTCCAAGATGGCTGTACCATTTTGCATTCTCCGGACAGGGTGTGAGGGCTCCAGTCAGTGTGCATCGGCACCAGTATTTGGTGCTGCCCCTCCAGTCCACTCCCTTTTCTGCTGTTTCTGTAAGCCATTCTAATGCAAGTGTAATGATGTCTGATTGTGGCTTTGGTTTCTATTTCCCTAGTGACAAATAATGTGGAATATCTTTTCATGTAATTATTTGCTATCCATAGCCCTTCTTTGGTGAAATGTCTGTTCACATGTTTTGCCCATTTTTTCACTAGATTGTTCATTTTTCTTCATACTGAGTTTTGAGAGTTCTTTTTCTGGATACAAGTCCTTTTCAGTGTTTTGCAAATATTCCTTCCACTCTGTGATTTTTCTTTTTGTTCTTCTAACAGTGTCTTTTGAAGAGCAGGAGCTTTAAATTTTAAGTAGGGCAGTTTGGTTTTCTTCCTGCTTGGATTATGCCTTTGGTGTTATACCTAAGAAATATTTTGTTATTCATTTGCAAGGGTTTGCTCCTATACTTTCTTCCAGAGATTCAATAGTCTTAGGTGTTGCATTTAAGTGTACAATCTATTTGTAACCCCTTAATATTTTGAAATAAGAGGCTCGGCGACCGTAGCTCAGCAGGTAGGGTGCCAGCCACATACACCAGGACTGGGGAGTTCGAACCCAGCCCAGGCCTGCCAAATAACAATGACAGCTATAACAACAACAACAACAAATAGCCAGGCATTGTGGCAGGCACCTGTAGTCCCAGCTACTTGGGAGGCTGATGCAAGAGAATCACTTAAGCCCATAAGTGTGAGTATGGCACTCTATTAAGGCCGATATAGTGAGACTCTATCTCAAAAAAAAAAAAAAAA
>NW_003852652.1:1014060-1019096 GCF_000181295.1 Otolemur garnettii | reverse complement strand
GGCTGACTGCAAAAAAAAAGTATACAATCTATCCAAGTTAATAAGATTATAGGATTGTATATAATATAAGATGTGGATTAAGGTCTACCACAGCAAGAGACAGATGTTTTTAATTATCTATTTAAAAAGAAAAATTGTTCCTAAGTAATTCTTTATGCTCTAGTAAAATGGAGCTGTGAAATGAGTTGTCTGGGAAGCTGACCATAGCTCATCCTCTAACGAAGGCTGATCTTTTGCTAGTCTTCAGCTCTCCCTCTCTGGAAAGTGTCAGAGCAAATTCTGACCGTGGCCTTCAGTTCCCCTGGTCCAGGCCTCCTGTGAACAGCCCCTGGCTCCTCTCCCTTTGTACACATCATTCTTCTCAGTGGCTGCCCATTTAGGCAGCGAGAACTAGCATCTGGCATCAGCTGTTTTCCTCCTGGGGAACAACCATGTTCAGTGTTGGGCCATATGATTGACAAGCGGACAGGACTAATGCTCATGAAAATCCTGCCCGGGAACTTTGCTATATCACAGACCTCCCATGAGGCACAAAGTGGTATTCGGTCCATTTTAGATGAGGCAATGAGACTTGTTCAGAGTCATCCTGGTAATAAGACACAAAAACCCAACTCCCCTCGCTGCAAAGCTTTTGCTTAGGCCAGTATTTCTTCCCTGCTCTTCATATCCTTGGTCCTGCACATGCTGTGGCTCACTGCCACTCTCACATACCCCCAGCTAAGGGCAGGTGTATGACAACTATCACAATCTAGTTGCTTCTAGCAATTTGTCTTTTTTCTTTTTAGCTGGATTTAATTTACTTCAGTTCTCTGCACTTGGCATTGTAGCTTTTACCTTTAGAATAGCTAACAGGCTACTGTAATACTTGGTTGATATATGAATTATGAAATGCCCTTATTGATATTTATTTTCCTATAGTCAGATATTGTAGGAATGTGTGACTGAGCAGGCTAAACTAGTTACAGCTTATCATGGGCCAGTTGCAGTATTCAGTGGTTCCTGGGAGAGGCATAGTTTTTTAAAAATCATCTTTATTCATTTCCTAACTTGACCATGTAAATCCTTTTCACATGGATCATCTCCTGTCCATCGGAGTCCCAGGCTTGAAAGTCCAACACAACCTTGAGACCAAGAGCAAAAAAATTTCAGTTATCCCTCTCTTGGTCTTCTCATCCTAACTCTGGATCTTCTTGTAGTAAGTATCAGATGTGAGAACTGTTATGTTAGCTGAGAATCCCTCCAGATAATTTCTTATGTTGAGACCCAGTTATCTCTGGGCATCCCTGTAACAATGGCCACTCTCAACCAAGCGATTTCCTAGTTTGTAGGACTCTGTACCACCTCATCCCACCCTGATTGTCAAAGTTTCTTCTGTTTAAGGCATCATGAAAGACTTCTCTCTCTCTTTAAAATCTTGGAAGAAATCTAGATTATCAGTGGTCCAGGGCCCGATGGTTGGCTGCAACCACGGCTGCTATTATAGAAAGTGGCATGGCTGAAAAAGAATGGCTTCTCACTGTGGGATGAAATGATTTATATCTGTAGCGATACTCCTCAGTCCAAGAAGAGGACCTCAGGTAACTTGGCCAAAGTTAGGAAAAGCTGCAAGTCTCTTTTGCCCCTTCTGGGATCCCTAAATCTCTGCTGGTCAGTTTCCCTGTGCCCCCATAACTGCCCACTTGAGCCTTCAGCACAGGGAATTCACATCCCATCTCCACTACCAGCTGGCTGTGTATAACTGGTTATGTTACCTCGCCTCTCCAAATATATTCTTGCAGCAGTAAAATGGAGAATTATTGTGAACATCTACATTTTAACTCTTATAAAATAAATAGAGGCACCCAAGGCTAGGGGTGGAAGCCACCTCACTAATTACTCAGTAATGTGTCTGTGCCTTTGCCTTCACTTGCTGGGCTCTGCTCTCCCTAGAAGACCTGTCGGTGGACTTGCCAGTTGTGACGTTCACCCCCCACTCTGCCCCATCTGAAGCTGTCTCTGCAGCCAGCACAGGATACTGTGTCTCTGCTGACTGTGCCATGTTCCCCTCGAGGTGCAGCCTCCTGTGTGTCATGCCGTGTTGTTCTTTCCCAACAGGAAGCATCTCAGACAGCCCTGCCATGCTCTTTGAAGTTCCTGACACATGGTAACCAAGTCCTGAGTGGAACAGACCGCTGGTGCTGTCACTGAGAAAGGGCCGGATGGCATGTGTGGAAGCCATACTGTATTTAATTTAATAAAACGTGGTATGGGAGGGGTTGGAAACCAAGAATGTCCTGGGGAAAAAAAAAGTTTTTATTTTTGTGGCTGTGTTTCTTTTTTCCCCTTTTAATCTAAACTGCTGTGGATGCTCCTTGTGGTGCAGGCTGTCATGAACGTGTACATTATTAACCAGGTAATCATTTGTTGCTTATGTGGAAACCTTTCCTGTCATAAATGTGCTTAAGAATCCACTTGGGTGGGGAATGTCGGCTATGAAATATGCAAACAGAGCTGACATTCTGGGTGCCGTGATCATGAATTTGGGATTGAGCTCTTTTCCTGCTTATCTGTGTTTTCGTGCTCGGATATTGGGGCAGTTGCAGTCTCCCAGTGGACAAACCCACTGTCTCCCACTTCCCGCCACAGCTGCCTGAAAATGTGAAGTTTTCAGACTTGCATTTCCGGTAGGAAGATGTGTACAGTGTCCTCCCACCTCAGAGCTGACCATGCACCTTTGCCTTAGGGCATATTTATTGAGAGTTATTTTTCCTGAGATGTGAGTTTCTCATCACAGGAGTGTACAAGTGAAAAAAGTCAGCTTCTGTTCTTACCTGCAGTGCTGCGTCGGCTTTTAACCCGCCCATGTCTTCTGTCTGTGTGGGTGGCAGTCTGGGGGTAAGACGGCGTGTGTGTGTCCGTGTGCGTGTACATGTGTGGAATCATGGCACCTCAACAACATGTACCAGCCCTTTCTGTCCAAACAGATCACAGCAACCCCAAGAGTTCACGATCTACTTCAGTAGATCTGCTTCAGACAAATCATTGTTAGATATTTAACATTTTTGTATTGTGGAAATAAAAATGAAAAAAATGTATTTCCAAAAGATGAAAATTAAAGGAATTTTCATAGGACTCTGGTTCTTTCTCTTTTGTATAAGTGAATGAGGTATTTGTTCTCCACATATATAGATTTCCACCCCTAAAAAGACCTGAGAAGTCCCAAAGCCTGGTGTTCAGGGTCTTTTTTTTTTTTCTTTTAAACTCTAAGCTCTCTACCTGCCTTAATAGATCATATATTCAGGACTGAAGCTGAGCTGGTGGTACATGCCTCTTAGGGTAGGAGGGATTGAAGATCTTACAAGTCACACTGGGATTCTGTGATATTTTGTGGCATGTGAGACAATTTCCTCAATCAAGTCTCTTAACCCTTCCCTTTCCCCAGCAGCTCTGTAGCCACAAAGTGACAACCCCATGCTTGGCAGGAAGGAGAACCCCACCACCACCACCAGCTGTCCTGCTCTCAGTGTAGCAGAAAGTGAAGACAGCAGGAAAATAGGAGGTGTTTACAGGGGCTGCTTAGCTGCTAAGCCTGCAGCGCTTACAGGTAGAAACATGTGGAGCCTGACCCTTCTTTTTTAAAAGAAGGGGAAACTGAAGGCTGTAGCTTGGCATACTAGAAAAAAAAATGTATGTAGCCTAAGGAGCATGCCTCTTGTGGAAATAGCCTGGGGAATGAGGAGGTGGAAGCCCCTTTCCCCAAGACAATGAAAGTCTTGGCTATACCCTGAGGCTCTCTTGGTGTGTGCACAAAATACTTCCTGCTCTGAATGCTTTACAAACACACAGGTGCAGAGAGGCACAGTGCTTTCTGGAGAGGCCATGTGCCTTCCTGCAGTTCCCACACTGCAATTCTTAGATGAGTTATTTATCCTCTCTGAGCCTCGGTTTCCTGAACTATAAAATCAGGATAATAAACCTACTTCACTGGGTAGTTGTGATGATTAAATGAAGTCACATAAAATGCACAGTGTGTACAAGCACACTATGAATTGTAGTTATATTTAAAGATTGTGTTTTTGATCTGAAATCCTTACTGTATCTGCTTCTATCGTGTAGAGCAGACATAGTCGCCAGAATTTCGCTTTGACTTAGGTGACAGTAGAGCTGTTAAACATGCCTGGATCCTCTTCTAGCCAACTTGTGTCAAGTGACTTAAAATAGGCAAGCTGTGTTGCCCCCCCCCAAAAAAAGACTGAACTATTTTTTTTAATACTCCCTGGTTTCCTAGGTTGGGAGAGGGTAGCCTGGCCGGACCTCAGGAGTAACCAAGTGTCATAGCATTTTCCTCTCTATGTCAAAAGAAGTGCTGCGAAGTACTCCCAAATGGGGATTCCTGCACACACAGACTTTCTTACATCTCCCTGGGTCATAAACCCAAGGGTGGTGCTTCTGGCTCATAATAATACAGAGGCCCAAGGCTGGACTATGATGGTGAAGCTATGGGTTAGAGGCTATAGCCAAACCCAGAGGCAGGCAGGGGAGTGGGGACTTCTGTGTGTCCCTGTAAGTCATTTTGTAGTCCTTTGATTTTTGAAGCTGAGGTAGGGATTAAGCACCATGCCTATGTCCATTTCTATGTCTGAATTTGTCCAGTTTTCCAACATTATTATTAAGAAAATTTTCAAACATACAGAAAATTTGAAAGAATTGTTGCGTGAACAGTCATTGACTCACCACCTAGGATATAGGGTTACCATTGTGCTGTATAGTCATCCCCCACTTAAAGTCTGTGACAGCAGTCCACATCTACAGTAGTGGGTCCATGCAATTACGATGGAGCTGAGAAAAGCCCATCACCTCCAAAGTGTTTGTGTTTTTAAGCTGTGTTGTTACAAAGGAATCAAAATGTTAAAAATTAAGTATATAAAGTAAAAAACGTAAGTAAGCTAAGATCATATTATTGAAAGAAAAAAATTGTAAGTGTTGTGTAGCTTTACTATACAATGTCTTTCTAGAAAAAGTCTATGGGGGTGTATGTCCTAGGCCTTCCCACTCAC
>NW_003852652.1:988795-1001699 GCF_000181295.1 Otolemur garnettii | reverse complement strand
AGCTCGCCTCAGGAAGGTTGAAGTGCACTCTTCAATCTTCTCTCTTGTCTCTGCTCCAAACCATCAGCTAATTTGCTAAGGTTCTGTCCTTTCAGCCTCCTTCTGGACGGGAGCTTCTGTAAAAAGCTGGCTGCAGTTCACCATCTTGGCTCCGCCCCCCCATTCTTTTATTTTTCATACTGCTTTTGTATAGTTCTCTTGTCCACATTTTATCAGGTTGTTTTTTATTAAGTTATATAAGTTTGTTACATCTTATGGACATCAGTCTTTTTATAGTTGTTTTGCAAATATTTAGTACAAATCTATGGCTTGCTTGTTTATTTTCTTAACAATATCTTATACTGGGCAGAAGTTTTTAATTTTGATGAAGTCTATATTAACCAACTTTTTCTGTCCTGCCTAAAAAAAATCCCAACTTATATTCTTCTACGTTTTCTTGTGGAAGTTTTGTACTTTTAACATTTATGTTTGAGCCTGTGATCTATCTTGAACTAACTGTTTTGAGCATGGCATAAGCCTGGAATTGAGGTTCCCACATTCCGTACGGATGCCTGGTTACTCCAGCAAACCTGTGGAGAAGATCTTTCCTGTCAGATGGCAGTAGCAGAGCTTTAGTCAAAAATCTGTTTACCTAATGATAAGTGTGGGTCTTGAGAGTGGGGGTCTTTTTACTTTTTTAATTGACAGTAAAAACTATGCCATTTATGAGGTACATAGTGACTTTCTAATACATACAATGTGTACTGATGAGATTGGGGTAACTAGTATATTCAGCATAGCACACAGCATGGCACAGTCTTTGTGTTGGGAACATTCATTGTCTTCCTTCCAGCTATTTGAAATTAGTGTTTCTAATTGTTGACTATTATTAACAATAGTCATTCTGCAGTTTTATAAAACCTCCTAAGCTCTGAGTTGAATCTTCTAGTAAGTCTCTCCTGATCCCTCCCTCCCCCGCCCTTCCCACCCTCTGCGGTTCCTTTGTTCTACTTTCTCCTTTTATGAGATCAACTTTTCTTTAGCTCCCACATAAGAGTGACAACACGTGGTGTTTAACTCTCCATTCCTAGCTTAAACTTCACCTAACATAATGTCCTCCAGTTCCAACATGTTGCCACAAATAACAAGATTTCATTCTTTTTTATACCTGATTAGTATTCCATAGTATATATAGACCACATTTTCTTTAACCATTTACCTGTTGTTGGACACCTAGTTTGATTCCCTATCTTGGCTATTATGAATAGTACTGCAGTAAATGTGGGTGTGCAGATGTCCCTCGGATAGATGATTTCCTTTCCTTTGGATAATTCCCAGCTATGGGGTTGTGGATCATGTGGTAGTGCTATTTGCTATTTGGAGTTTTCCAAGGAACCTCCACACTGTTCTTCTTAGTGGCTGTACTTGTGCACATTCCTGAGTGTTCTGTTCTTGCAGAACAGCCGCAGAGTCTCGTCACCCCTGTGTGTGCATCAGGCCCATTTGGGAGTATTTTGCAGCATTTCTCTTGACGTGGAGAGGAAAATGCTGTGACACTTGGTTACTCCTGAGGTCCAGCCTGGCTACCCTCTCCCGACCTGGGAAACCAGAGAGAATTAAAAAATGGTTCAGTCTTTTTAGATACTTTATTTTTTTAATCTCATGACTTAAGTTTCACTACTTTGACTGAAAATTCCCCCCAAAAAATGATTCATGGAGTAAATCAATGCATCTGATTTTGCCAAGGAGGAAAGATAGACTATCTGAAGGGTCCCTGTTGTCCCTGCTAACAAGACAGCTCCATTTGTCTTCAGCTGCTTGCCTGTTCCTTCTCATCCTCTTGCCTCTTCTAGTCATGCTATGAATTTGAACTTGAGAAAGCTCTTGATGCAGACAGGCCTGGTGATAATGCTGCATGTTCACCAGCAGAGAGGGTCTTTTCAAATGGAAATGTTCTAGGCAAAAATAAATCTTGTCAAAAAAGGACAACCAGAAAGAGGTTTTTGTTTTTTTGGTTTTTTTCTGGAGGGAGGGCAGTGGGGAATGCGAATCTATATTTCATAAGAAAAGAGTTAATCCTTATGCTGATAATTTGAAAAGTGAGAACAGAAAGCCTAAAGCCAGGGCACCTTGCCTAGGTGTGCAAGTGTGGACTTTTGTAGAGCCCAGTGTGGAGAGAAGCCTGAGGCACCGGCACCAGGCCTAGGCAACTTTTCCATGGACGCGGTTTGCCATGTTTCCAGTACCGGCCTGAGAATGATTACCAGCCTTTTGATGCTTGCCTCTCCCAGCAGAAGGAAGGTGAGAGAGGGCAGGACTCTTCCACCCAGCTGTCCCTGCTGCTGCTCTGAGCCTGGGCAGTGGAATCTTCCTTACTGGCAGGCCTTCCATGGGCAACAGCCAGACTGCCAAAAACACTTCAACTGAGTGTAGTTCCCTGCCTGTTTCTGTTAGTAATGAGGAAAATCAAGTCTCTTTACACATCTCCCCTCTGTACGCCATGGTCTAGTTTGCACAGCCTCTTATTTCTAAATGACCCAGAATCTGAGATTTAGAGTCATTCTTTTTACTCAGGAAGGTCTAATTTTACCCAGCAGTTGGTCCTCCATTTGTTGAATGGGGTAAAAATTACACAGCATCTTAGAGTCCTATGCCTACAATTACCTTGGTAAAATGATGGTGACTCAGCTTTGGGAAGCTAAGGCCAAACGGGGAAAAATGGAGGGTCTGTTGGGTGTTCCTGCTGTTTTTAGGAGCCCTCATAATTCTCCATTGTCTGGTATGTGTAGATCAGCCAGCTCTCAGCATCCTGACTGGGTGGCCTGGTGGCAGCACCCACCTTACAGTCTCAGAGCCCTCATTGTCTTCCTTTTGCGTTTGCTCATTCAGACGCTTTGGCCACTGGCATCCTGAAAGAGTTTCCATTAATAACAGGGTTAGAGAAAAACCACACATTAGAGGCAGTGAGCAACGCTGAACAGCATCTGGCCTTGTGATTGCAGAGCTGAGCCCAGGATGTGCTGAGCACCCACCAGCCATTTGCCTGAGACTGCTGCTTCAGTCTCCTTGCCTGTCAAGCTAGTATATAGAATAGACGACCACCACCATCCTCACAGGGGAAGAACAGACTGCACCCAGAGGCAGCAAGTGGTGATCTTTAACTGTTCCCTTACACCAGGAAGGGCCAAGAATCTTCTTGAAAACACACAATCCCTGCTCCCAAGAACTTTCCAGTTTAAACCAAACTCTTACCCTGGTATGTATCCCTGACTGTATGCAAGCAAATTTTCTTCCCCACCTCACTTGTGTGTTTTTCTGTGATAATATAATAGGAAATGTCAGCCAGAAGCAGTGATTCACACCTATAATCCCAGCACTCTGGGAGGCCAAAGTCAGGAGGATCCCTTGAGCTCAAGAGTTCAAGACCAGCCTAAGCAAAAATGAGACCCCCATCTCTACTAAAAACAAAAATTAGCCAGGCATCATGGTAGGCACCTGTAGTCCCAGCTACTCAGGCAACTCAGTTAGGAGGATCACTTGAGCCCAGAAATCTGAGGTTGCTATGAGCTAGGCTGATGCCATGGCACCCTAGCCCAGGTGACAGAGCAAGACTGTCTCTTAAAAAAAAAAAAAAAAAAGAGTAAGATGTGTGTTGGAGCACACTTCATCCTGACCACTTTACACTTTTCTAGATCATAGGAGGCACTATTGTTTGAAGGTAAACTGGGTCAGGCAAGTTCACTGGCCTGCACTGGAAATCACAGCCAGTGGCAGAGCTGGAATTCAAACCTCAGGATGTAACCGCAATGCACCCATGTGCCTAACAGTGATTTAGTACTGTCATCCGTAAGAAGGACGTCACCAGGAAGAGAGATACAGATAGAGAACACGTAGACAGGCGGTGCCCATAACTCAGTGGGTAGGGCGCCAGCCACATACACCAAGGCTGGCAGGCTCAAACCTGACCCTGGCCAACTTAAACAACAATGACAACTGTAACAATAACAACAACAACAAATAACTGGGTGTTGTGGCAGGAACCTGTAATCCCAGCTACTTGGGAGGCTGAGGCAAGATAATCACTTAAGCCCAAGAGTTGGAAGTTGCTATGAGCTGTGACTCCATAGCACTCTACCCAGGGTTACAGTTTGAGACTCTTGTCTCAAAAAAAAAAAAAAAAAAAGAAAAGAAAAAGAAAACAGATAGACATGCTTAGTCATGTGAGCAACCAGAGTCCATTGGCAAACCCATCTAATCTGTGGGTGTCCTGTATCTTTGTGCTGGAGTGGGCCAGAATCCCCACTCTTCCCACTCCCCCTCTGTAGTGCTAGGAATAGATTTGCACACATACCTGCAGCCTCCTCAGTGTCACAGGCAACTGTAAAGCTGTGTGTGCATCTTAGTCTTTTTCTTCCTGGAAAGGGGTTCCAGTCTTATTAAGCAGAAGCATTAAAGGCTCTTGGTAAGTATTGCCGTATTGCTGTCCAACATGTGCACCTGCCAGATGGCTACAAATCCTGAGTTGCAGCGTCCACAACACTCGCCTTGTAAGCCAGCTGATCACTTCAGTCAGAGAGGGGGCCCACCCCAGGGTCTCCGTCCCAGTCTGTGAAGCTCCTTGTTCTCAAAGTGTGGCTCCAGACCAGGGGCATCACTGGAGAACTTGTTAGAAATGCAAATTCTTAGGCCCTACTCCAGTCCTACTGAGTCAGAAACTCCAGGGCCAGAGCAGGCAGTCTGAAAACAAGCCCTCCAGGTGAATCTGTTGTCGGCACAAGTTTGGGAGCCACCAATCCAGGGAAAGCTAAGTCAGCTGAAAGGGGAAATGTCCCACACTTGCTTATAACCAAGTCTGTGACAGCTGGGAGCAAATCCAAGAGAAATGTCCCTTCCATCGTTCATTCACATTAAGAGAGAACAGCACCACCTTGACGGGTCTGTAGTTGGGATAAGTTGGCCCAAGTGGGACATATCCCTCTTTCCTCTTTGCTCCCTCCAGAGGGGAGATGAAAGCTTGCATCAGTTTAGAAACGTCCTAAGGTCACACAGCTAGTCACACAGCTAGTAAGTGGGAAAAACTGAAATTTGAACCCAGTCAGCCAGACAATGAATTCTCAATAGCCACACTGCCTGAGAAAAGAAGTTAAGATACTTACATAATGTGGGAGCCTTTCAAATTACTGGATTTGTTCTGGAATCTTCCAAAGCTCTGTCTGGGGTGTTGTGATGAGTAGCTTTCCCCGTATGTCCTAATCTTGGACCCTGACAAACCAAAGCCAGTCTTGGGCATATGTAGCTCTTAGCTGGTTGACAAAGTAATAGTGAGCTAGTGAGGTGATCTTTTTTTTTATTTTTCCCCACCTGATTTAATTTGACTCTTAGGAGTTATGTCTAGAGCGTTGAGCCTCCTGGCCTCCCCTTGTAGGTGCCTCAGTGGTATGTCACCTTGCCCGTGACACTTGTTGTGATGAATTCCCCAATCATGTCTTGAATGAGAGATGGAGGCAGAGGCATGTGGAAGGCTGGGTGGGAAGTGTGAAGGACAGGTACACAGATGGAGGCAATGGCAGTTTGTTGACTTACCACCTCTCCGGGGTATGAGCCTACCAAGTGGGATTCAGACTCGCACTCTGGCTACCGTGCGGCTTCCAGCTCAGCTTCCAAGGATTGTGCCAGAGGCCAAAGTCTGAGAGCAAGGTGAGGAATCTCAGAGGAATTGCTGCTGCCCAGAGGAATCCCCCAGGGAGCCTCAAAAGGTGCCTGCAACAACCATGTGACAGAAGAGGCTCTAAGTGTTTCCTTTTGGGGATGGGAAAAGGAAGCCAAACGAAATGTGAAGAGGTGTCTGAAAGCCCAGAGGAAACCAGGAGGCCCTTCCAGAGGTTCTATTTGCAGTAAGAATCCTTGGCATGGGGCTGCAGGCTCTACTTCAAAAATAGACCAATGTGCGGAGAAATGGCTCAATTCTGGAAGCATATGTCCCTCCAAAGGGAAGAGAGCCTGAGTTGAGACTTGGAAACTACCTGCCCCTCTCTCCTGCTTCCCCCAGACTCCAGAAGAGGGAGAGAAACATTTCCAAAACAAACATTTTTGAAAGGACTCTTGATGGAGTCAATGGGAACACGCGACAAAAAGAAGACAGTCCTACAACCTTTCCCTGGGTCTTCCAGTTTTAAAGGCCAGCTCCCCTTCACAAGGCTCACTCTCATTTGGGTCCACATGGGAGACATGAGCAAGAAAACGCACAGCGTGCAGCAGGAGCAGTGTGCGTACACAGAAAACAGTGACCTTGGCTGACATCATCCTCAACGGCTGGACCCGAGAATGGTGGTCTAGGGACCTCCTTTAAAACACCAGGCTGACGGTGTTGGGGCTGGGACACCACTGTGGAAGGAGGAATGAGATGAGATGGACTCCTGAGGCCATCCTAACTCTGGAACACAGCACAGTGGCCTCCATGTTCTGAAGGTGCTCATTTGCTCCTCTCTGAGGCCACACTTCTCCCTTAGGAGCGGTGCCCTGGTTCCTTTGCAGCAGGGAACGACAACAGCACAAGCTGCAGATGTGGATCAGCTTCCTTACATCATCTGAGTGGTTGTCAAGTAACTGCAACCCACCTTCCCACCCCAGACGGCTGGCCACCGTGAGGTCACTGTGAACAGACGCCATGAGCAGGGCCACCCATGGAGTAGAGCTGGTTGAGAAGGAGCACTTTATTTTATGGCCCAAGTAGTCTGGGGAGGATCATAAGTAGCTTATCCCACTGTGTCCTCAGCTAGGACTGGGAGACTAAGCTAATCACATCTACTTGCCCCTTCCTTCTCTCTCCCTCTGGTAGGCCAAGAACTGTCAACGTCCAGCTGTGATTTTGCACTCCACTGCCACTCAGCCTGCTGGGGTTTGAAGATGAAATGTCATATGGAATTGAGAGCCCAACTTACCAGCAAGGCCTGAGACAAGGCTCAGAAAGGGAACTCCCACCTGTGATAGAGAATGGCTGAGTGTGTCCTGGAGGGAGAATGCCAGGGTCTGTCCCAGAAGCTTTATTAGCTGATGGTTGATCTTCATCTAAACACAAGCAGGCAGAAAAGTGAGGGGAGGTTGCCAGGAAGACAGAAGGTGGGGTGGGAGGTAGAGAGGGAGGCGCAGGAGCCCCATGCCAGATGCTGCAGCAGCAGTGCATTAAGAGAGCCCTCTGCAACCTGGATTCCGTGGGGTACTTGGTTTTGCAAACATGCACAGAAAAACCTTCACCCACATATGTGCAAAATTGGTCTGAAGTGGAAATGGGCTGCTTTTTCTGGAACCAACTCATTTCTCTAAGTTGAACTTCTCCAATTATGTAATTGTGGGTAAGCCTGCCATTCCCAGCAACCCTCACCTACAGCAGCAGGTGGGCATATGACCCAAGTGGACCAGTCACAGGGAATACTCTCTTGCCAGCTTCAGCCACTGTGCTGGAAGAGCAGGTGGCAGGGGCTGGCCACCATCTTGCAGTCTTCCCTAAGAACCCATTTGCTGAGGGAGGAAAGGAAGATGACCCAGTCTGAGGGAGGCAATGGATGGCAGCCATGCATGGGCCTGTGTGTGCCCAAGGCTAGATCCACCACACCCTCTCCAGTTCCATAAATCAATGCATCTTCAACCCCCTTTTTCTAGTCCTAGCTTGAGTTACATTTCTGACACTTGCCACCATGAAAGCCAAAACTGTGACAGGAAGGACCCTAAAGGCTGTGAAAAGAGTTTGCTGGTGTGCAATAGGTGTAGACACTGGTACAAAGAGTAAAACAGGAATGTTGGTCTTGACTGAGAAAGTTTTCTCGGGTCCTTGAGAAGCTCACATTGACCTACAGCTAATGGATGAGTTTTACAAATCCGTCTCCATCCATCCAAGTGGGCACACTGACTGGGTGCAGCTGTAGGTCAGGAAGAAAGTGAGGCTTCAAACAGGAAGGCTGCACAGAGTTGAGCTAAAAGAAACTCACCTGGCATCACTTCACCAGTGGAAGGATGGTGTGGATGGCAGATCACTGGAGCTAAGCTAGAACCTCCTGCTTAGGGGTGGCCCCTCTCAGCTAGATTTCATCATGCTCTGGAGAGGTCTCAATAGGATCTTCTCCAAAGGTGGCTTGTGGCTTGGAGCTTTTCAGTCTGTTTGTCCCTCCTCTAGGAGGACATCACTAATGACCCTGCTGGAGGCAGCCAGTCCTCAGTCTGTGACAATACTGCCTGCATCACACCCAGCCCCAGTTGTTTCCCACACCATCTATTGTTCAGACTTCATGCTCTTTCACTCCAGCCTTCCCTATCATTTATTTTGAAATTGGGAATGTGTCCCAAACCAACAATTTCCTGGTCCACAGTGTTCCTTTCTGAGTGTCCCCACAGGAGAGTCGGGGAGCATGGTGAATAAAACCAGCAATCTTTGCTCCCCGCCCTAGTAAAGGGACTGTTTTGCCAGGCTGCTGCCGCATAACACATACCACTTTTGTCTCATGTTTGACTTCACATAGTGAAAATCTTCTAAAACACAGAGCAGGAGCTTTCTCCCATAGATATCTCTGTAGAAGCATTGGAAGCCCTGGAATGATTTGTAGTGAAACAAATTAGAAGTCAAACTTAGCCTCAACCACTTACTTGCTTTTGACCCTGGATAACTTCTACATACCTGTCAACCTCAGTTTTCTTTTATGCAATGATAATAATACTACAGTGTGTACAGTTAGGTTCGGCTATAAATAACAGAGGTCTGAATGTGGTCGCCTCAGACACTTATGGAGGCAGGCAGGCCCAGGCTGTTAGGAGAGGTCTGTATGTCATCACAGCCCCAAGCTCCTCCTATCTTTTGGCACTAGCTTCCATTACAGTCACTTCATGGTCCAAAGTGGGTGCTAGAGCTCCAGCTATCATATTCCAGGCTGCAAGAGAGAGGAAATGCATTCTGATTCATATTTTATAGAGCCTTCCTACAAGTCCTTCATAAAAATCTGCTTATATTTCATTGGCTAGTATTTAGTCATATGGCCATGCCTAGCTACAAGAAAATCTGGGGAAGGTAACCTCTAGAATAGCCCCAGTAATCCCTTTATCTGGGTGTTCACTTCTTTGTGTAATTACCTTTCCTTGAACATGGGCTGGACCCAATAACTTTCTTTTAACCAATGGACTATGCAAAAGTAATGGGACGTCACTTCTGAGATTAGGTTTCAAAGGATTGGTGTTTCAGTCTTGGGTGCCCTTTTTGCTCTCTAAGGAAAAGCAGCTACCATGAGCTGCTCTATAGAGAGGCCCATGTGGCAAGAAGCAGGTGCCTCTGAGGAACAGTTAGCAAGGTCCCGAGGCCTCAATCCACCAGCATTATCATGAAAGAGCCTGGGTGGAAGATCCTCTCCTGGTCAGGCCTTCAGATGACTGCAGCCATGGTGGAAATCTTGGCTGCAATCTCATGAGATACCTAGGCCAGAGGACCCTCAGAAAATGTGAAATGATGAACATTTTTTGTTTTCAGCTGCTAAGTTTGGGGTTCATTTGTTACACAGCAATAGCTAGCTAACCAATATAGTAGTTTCCCAGCTATAGACACATTGCCAGGATTCTGTTTCTAAGAAGGAAAGGAAGGATGGAGATTGGGAGGCAGCCAACAGTCACCACTCCCAGTGCCTAACTCAAAGGACTGGTGTGAGGATGAAATGAGGTTAATGTGTAATGTATCCACATTGACCTTGCCAGCACCTAGGGAAGTGCCTAAGGAGAGGTGGTAGTTAGTGAAGGGCCACCATCCTGTGCCTACTTCCCAGGTTTCTAGAAAACAGATTGGACTGTGTCTTATGTGAGATTTTCTCTGGCATCCTCTCCCCTTTTACAGTTCAGAATCCCCTTCTCCAATCTAACTAGTAAAATGACTATTCCTACAAACCATGGACTAGTAATTCTCAGTTGCTGTGCCATGGCACACTGGTGTACTCTGAGATCTTAAGTATGCTGCAAACATTTTTAAAGATCATTAATTAAACTATTTTTGAAAGAAGTTCAAAGCATAGTAAGTATATTCTTTTTTTAGTCTTTTGTTGGATCAACAAAATTTAAGTGTGCCATAGAAGTTTATAGGTTCGAGTGTGCTATGAGATAAAACGTGTCATGACCCCTAAGGCCTTGGTTGCGGTTGCCGCATGAAGAAACCAGACATGACATGGATTAGAAGTACAAGCTTGTGAGAGGCAGGCTAACCTTAAGTGCAGGGCAGCTCCGAGACCCCTCGGCAAAGGCTGTTTATTAATGTTATACACAACAGGTGTGGAGAGTTAAGGTAATGACATACAAGGGCTGCATGCTAAGGACTGCCACGTGCTCTTTCCTCACGTGTTCTTTCCCTACAGCCCCCATGAAGAAGTATGAAGCATCAATGTTTAACACCTGCTTACTAACAAGTGACTGATTTTATCTCATTCTGGAACACTGAGTTACTTGGGGGATTGCCTCTAAGTCACAAAATGTCTCTAGGCTTGCCAGGAGACTTTCCTGTTCTCAGCATTGCCTTTTAATGTGATAAGAATCAGTAACTGTGCTTTGCAAGCATGGTGTCCATTCCTCTACAAAAAAAGGTTGAAAAATACTGTTGTAGACCTGCAAGCCCAACTTGTCAGTTTGTAGAATGGTAAGATTTTAGAAGGAAAGGAACTTAAAACCCCTCTAATCCATCTCCCCCCTTCCCAATGTAAACCCAGACACTCACTCAAGGTCACAAAATCTCAAGGCAGAGGAGGAACCTGAATCCCCCCCACCAGCCCCCCAGGAGATGACCTAGCTGTCTGTTCCAACATCTTTCCACATGGCTGTTGCTCAGGCAGATCCCAGTGTATGAAGCATTTATAAAGTTTCATATATATATATATATATATATATAGCACTGGTTCAACCCAATTTTCTCTCCCCAAGAGAAGTTGAAGTCAGGTTTATGGGACAGGAGGAGCTTTTAAGTGAACAAGGATCATATTTCTTCCGGTTTTTCTTCAGGCTTTTGGAGGTCCCTTTTGTCCCTCTGGCTTGACAGTGAGCTGAAGTCCTTGCAACCATTCCCCAAGGGCTTGTCCCTCATGCATGTAACTGGGAGAAAAGTCTAGACAGGAGGGCTTCCTGGGTCCCACAGTAATGTGTGCTCCTACCCAAGGCAAGAACAGAGTGTCTTCTCTCCCTTCCCCCAGAGTGCAGGATGTATGTCACCCTGGGGTAATGTCACTTTCCAATCATTTCATATACAACAAAATCCCAGTTTTTCAGAATAGATTTGGTTTTCTGTCCCCTTTATCTCCTTCAATAATGCTGGGTAGGCTCAGCACCTATGGCTCAGGCAGCTAATGCGCCAGCCACATACACCAGACCTGGCGGGTTTGAATCCAGCCTGGGTCTGCCAAACAACAATGACAACTACAACCAAAAAATAGCCGGGCATTGTGGTGGGCACCTGTAGTCCCAGCTACTTGGGAGGCTGAGGCAAGAGAATCTCTTAAGCCCAGGAGTTGGAGGTTGCTGTGAGTTGTGCTGCCATGGCACTCTACCAAGGGTGACAGCTTGAGGCTCTGTATCAAAAAAAAAAAAAAGCCCATTATGTAATTTTACAAAGATGTGGCCAAACACATCATTGTTCCTTATCTTTCATTAAACAGGGATTGTGATTTGTGCCTGCTCTAAGGTGAGAGTGATGACTTTGGGGAAAGTGGCCCAGCCCCCCCCAGACCTGGGTTTCCATGTCAGTCCTGCAATCCAGCATACTTTCACACCATAGGTCACTTATTTTCTTGTTGTCTCTGATGGAAAACCAGCTCAAACTGACTTAGGCATAAAGGGTGCTGACTGGCCTGCATAACTGAGAAGTAAAGGCAGCACTTCGGGAAGAGAAGATCCAAGCACTCAAATGTGGCTTCAGGAATCCCACTGCTGGCCACATCTCTGTGGTGGTGTCATGTGAATGCAGGTTCCCTCCTGTACTGGTGAGATAGCTGCCCAGGATGCCAGACTTATATCCCATTTCTCAGGTCTCCAAGGTAAGTTCCAGCAAAAGCTCAGGCTGAGACTTGTTGGTCATCTGTCTAGTGCTGACCCAATCTCTGTGTCAAGTTGGAGATATTGTTTGATGAGACAGGCCTGGGACACATGGCTATCCCCCAAGATAGGAATGGTATCATCTTGATCTGAACCATGGGAACCAAGAGTGGGAGAGGAGCAAATCTTCAAAGGAAATCTAAGCCCCATTACAAGGAAGAGGAGGAAGGGAGGCCACACAGACACCAAGTACTCATGGCACCATAGCCGGCCGGCCGCTTCTGCCATGGCCAGTGCGCCCTGTGACCTGTTGATCCTCTTCCTCTTATCAAGTTCCTCTTCATCCCAGCAGATGTCAGGGCAGTGGGCAAGTGGCAGGTAGGGGAGGGTGTTTACCCTTGGGCCCCAGCCTCTGCCCCCACCTCCCAGGCACTCTGCGGGCAGATCTCCAGCCTAGGAAACTAAACTGGGCTGAATAGTGTCCTCCTAAAATGCATGTCCACCCAGATCTGTTAATAAACCCTGATTTAGAAATGGGATCTTTGCAGCTGTTGCAGCATGAAATCACATTGCACTTGGGTGAGCCCTGCATCCTGCATAACTGGGGTCCTTGTAAGGAGAGGGATGTCTGGACATAGGGGCAGATGGGGAGGAGCCCAGATGATGGATGAGGCAGAGACTGGAGTGACACTGCCATAAGCTAAAGATTAGCCTCAACCGGCTCAGCGCCTGTGACTCAAGTGGCTAAGGCACCAGCCACATATACCTAAGGTGGCGGGTTTGAATCCAGCCCGGGGCCGCCAAAACAACAATGACGGCTGCAACTAAAAAATAGTTGGGCATTGTGGCGGGTGCCTGTGGTCCCAGCTACTTGGGAGGCTGAGGC
>NW_003852652.1:983452-988008 GCF_000181295.1 Otolemur garnettii | reverse complement strand
GCACCCCGTCAATGATGTCCTGCTTTACCAATGTTAAAATCTGGTCACCTTAGGCAAGGAGGAGTTTCTCCTGGAGCCTCTAGAGGAAGCAGAGCCCTGCAACACCTCATCTGGACTCCCAGCCTCCAGAGTTGTGATAGGGTGAATTTCTGTTGTTTCCAGCCACCCCAATGGTGATACTTTGTTACACCAATTGCTCTGGAAAACCAATACCCAGACTTCCTGAACATATGTAGCTCTGTCCCAGACCCAGGGCTTTTGAATGGGAAGAAATTCTCAGCTGATGAAAAGATTTTAGCAGAAAAGGCCACATAACCTTTGTATCACAGACCAGTTCAAATGAAAGGCCCTTCCCCAGGCCCCACCCTGAGATTCAGCATCTCACCTCCCTTGGGACACCACTTGGGCATCATAGTCCTCCCCAAGAAGTCATTGCCAGGCTTAAAGCCCAGAGAGGGCTCTGCAGAGGCTGTGGCCTCGGGCAGCCAGGGCTAGGGTGTCCACCTTGTCCCTGTTTTCCTCAGACAGTCCCTTGTTAGCACTAGCAGTCCTGTGCCTTGGGAACACCTCCGTCCTGGGCAAGCCAGGATGCTCCTTCACCCTCACTAGAGGTGCCGCTAGTTTTAGCTCCTTGGAGGCATGGAGGATAGGCTCAAACACTCTGCCCTCTTACCGTGGACACCTGTAGGCATCTTCTATGCCTTTATGGTGCAGACTTTGTTTTTGATACTGTGCTAGGCACTGTATGAACAATACATCTAGTCCTCGCACACCTAAGAGGTCCCTGTTTTACAAGCTGAAGCTTGAGCCACGAGAGAGAGCAAGAGAGGTTGAGCCACAAGCTGTGGAGTTGGCAGATGACCCATCGTGCACCTGCTGCCCCTGAACTCACCCTGGAGTGGGGAGGAAATGCCCCCTCCTAGACCCGCCCTGCACACCCTGC
The DNA here is from genome assembly GCF_000181295.1 of Otolemur garnettii. Lineage (NCBI taxonomy): Eukaryota > Metazoa > Chordata > Mammalia > Primates > Galagidae > Otolemur > Otolemur garnettii. The sequence goes on along the minus strand of NW_003852652.1, from coordinate 987,065 downwards.
TCAGGGCCTCCTGTAGGTGGGCGTGGCATCTCTCTCTGGTGCCTCACTGCCGCTATGTGACCTCGGACAGGTCACCACTCCAGGCCCCAGTGTCCTTATCAAGACAGGAGTAATAACAGTACCTCCTGCAGGGGTGTGGGGGATTCTATCACGGCTGTGCACTATAGGTTGAAAGGTTAATGGCTGGGAGAGTCAGACCTCAGCTTCCAAAGTCAGATGGAGCTGGGGGCAAGCAGCAGTGACCCCAGAAGATTTAGCTACCCAAGCTTGGGCCCCCAGTCTGCAAAATGGGGATAAGGCAGCCCCTTTCTCATAGCATAGCCATGGAGAGAGCAGGTGTGTTGCCCCAACAGCCCCATTAGCTGCCACTCTGTGGACACAGACACTCAGCCAAGCTAGTGATGAGTTTAAATTGTGGGCAAAGTTCCCATAATTTTTTTCCTCCTGAGCCTTCAGTGGCCCTATCATGTGTGTTTTGAATCACAGTGGAGTAGACAGGGCTGGCTGTGGAGTGCTCCTGCCAAAGGTCCCATGGAAAGGCCAGCAGAGGAGGGAGCCCCCCAAGAGTCAAGACACCTGAGTCTTGGTTTGGCTCCATCTGACTTTGTGTGACCTTGACTTCTCAGGCTTCTGCTCCTCATCTGTGTGGTGGACAGAACTTTGGAATCAGTGCCTGGGCCTTGGGCTGGAGATGATTTCACCAGTTAGTCCCAGGGTGATTCTTGAGGTAAGTCGTTTTCAGTACTCATCATGCATCAACTTGGGTGGCTCCACTAGCTTGTGACCAGAGCAGCTGCGCCCTGAGTTCAGCAGGGCCTCATGCTTGGTGAATGCTTTCATGCAACCATCTTAAAATTTTTAACTTTTGAATTAAGAATTCTTAATTTTTGTTTTAAATTAACATATCATTTTGCTCTAGTGCCTACAAATGACACATCCAATCCTACTGTCATCAAATCTTTTTGGCAGGTACCAGGACATTGCAGTGAGAAAAGGGTGACATCATCACTGTCCTCTTGGAGTTTGCAGTCAGTCTAGGAGGTTGTGGTGGGTTAAACAGCGGCCCCCAAGTCCTCACCGTAGAAAGCTATGAATGTGACATTATGTGGAAGGAGGGTCTTTGCAGGTGTAATTAGGGATTTGAGGATGAAATAATCCTGGATTTAGGGTATTTAGGGTATTGAAATCCAATGACAAGTGTCCTTAGAAGAGAAAGGAAGGTCCAGTACATTGGCTCATGCCCTATAATTCCAGCACTTTGAGAGATTGAGGTGGGAGGACTGCTTGAGGCCAGAGATTGGAGACCGGCTTCAGCCACATATCCAAGACCCTGTCTAAAAAAATAAAAATTAGCTGGGCATGGTAGCCAGCTATGCACCTAGGCCAGCTGCTCAGGAGGCTGACACAGGTGGATCACATGAACCCACAAGTTTGAGGCTGCAGTGAGCTATGATTGTGCCATTGTACTCCAGCCTAGGTGACAGAATGACACCCTGTCTGAAAAAGAGAATGAGAGAGAAAGGAGAGGAAATTTAAGACACACAGACACAGGCCAGGCACAGTGACTCATGCCTATAATACCAGCACTCCAGGAGGCTGAGGCAGAAGAAGCACTTGAGCTAAGCAGCTCAAAACCAGCCTGAGCAAGAGTGAGACCTTGTCTCTACTAAAAAATAGAAAAATTAGCAGGGCACTGTGACATGTGCCTGTGGTCCAGAGACTGAGGCAGGAGGATCAATTGAGCTTAGGAGTTTGAGATTGCAGTGAACTATGATGGTACCACTGCACTCTACATGGGGTGACAAAGCAAGACTCTGTCTCAAAAGAAAGAAAGAAAGAGAGAAAGAGAAAGAAACAGAAACGACAGACACAGAGAAAATATAAAAGGAAAAGCCACATGAAGACAGAGGGGCAGGCTCGGCGCCTATAGCTCAACCGGCTGGGGCGCCAGCCACGTACACCTAAGGTGGCGGGTTCGAGTCCCCAGCCCGGACCCGCCAAACAACAATGACGGCTGCAGCCAAGGGATGGCCGGGCGTTGTGGCGGGCGCCTGTGGTCCCAGCTGCTGGGGAGGCGGAGGCAGGAGACTCGCTTGAGCCCAGGAGTTGGAGGTTGCTGTGAGCTGTGATGCCACGGTACTGTGATGCTGCGGGGGACAGCTTGAGGCTCTGTCTCAAAAAAAAAAAAAAAAAAAAAAAGACAGAGGGGCAGAAATTGGAGTGACGTTCCAACAAGCTGCGGAGTGCCGGGGTTGCCAGCAGCCACTGCAACCAGAAGAGAGGCAAGACCGGATCTCCCATCCTCCAGAAGGGATCAACCCTGCCAGCGCCTTGATTTCGGACTCCTGCCTTCCTGAACAAATTTCTGTTATTTTAAGCCACCAAGTTTTTAGTAATTTATTATAGCAGCCCTAGCAAACAGATACACGGGTAGACAAACATTGATCAAATAATCCAGCAAACAAATGTGAAATTGTTCTGTGCAGGGAGCCCTCATGGGGGAAGGATTCTTTGAGTCTTGAAGTCAGAGGTGTTAACTAATAGGGTGCTGGGAAGAGCACGATAGGCCAAGGGAAGAGTCCCCAGGTGGGAGGCTCCCTCTGTAAAACCAGCAAGTCTGCAGCTCACATGGGCCTCTCTGATGTGTTGTCTTGGCCACATGGCACTGGACAGGTGTCACTGCTGTGGCCGTGGTGGCAGTTTGGTGCCTGTGGTTGCAACTCCACCCGCTTCACATGTTTATGTTACCAGATTGGTCCCTGAAGGGAATCCATTTGCCAGGCCCCAGCCTGCCAGGTGCTCATAGAGCCCTCACCAGCAAGCCCTGACCTCTGCCCCACCTGGGAGCAGGCACCCTGTCACCCAAACTGGCTATGCCAGGCTGTTTGCTATTCCCAACAAAGGAGAGAATTATTACTGCCTTTCACAGACTTGTGAGGGGTCCAGAAGGCCTGGCCCGAGATGCAACCGGTATAAAGGGCCCAAGACCTGCTGTACTGAGGGGAATTGTTCTTGCAGGAGCTGAGGATACAGCCATTTCTGTCTTAGTTCTAGAGCTGGGGGCAGGGCCCTGGAGCTGCAGGGGAGGGGTGGTGTGTTAGAGAGGGGGCCTCAGGCTGCTGAAGAGGACCTGGGTGGTTTTGCTTTTCCCAGGAGGCCAGCTGCACAGCCTGGGACACCATTTTTATGCCTGTTTGCCATCAGTAAATCCAAAGAAATTACTCTCATCAGCTCTTGCTTTATAAACTGGGTTCAGGACAGGCACAGTGGCTGCTGCCTGTAGTCCTAGCACTCTGGGAGATCAAGGCAAGAAGATCACTTGAGGCCAGGAGTTTAAGACCAGCCTGGGCAACATAACTAGACTCCCATCTCTACAAAAAATAGAAAAATTAGCCAGGTGTGGTAGCATGTGTCTACATGCCCAGCTGCTACTAGGAGGCTAAAGCAGGGGGATCACTTGAGCCTGGCAATTTGAAGTTACAGTGAGCTACAATGATGTCACTGCACTCTAGCCAAGGTCAAGTGGCTAAGGCACCAGCCACATACACCTAAGGTGGCAGGTTCGAACCCAGCCTGGGCCTGCCAAACAACAATGACGGCTGCAACCAAAAAA
>NW_003852652.1:974227-983282 GCF_000181295.1 Otolemur garnettii | reverse complement strand
AAAGAAAGAATAAAGAGAGTGAGACTGTCTCAATAAATAAATAAACAAACAAAAACCACTGGTTACAGTGGCTCATGCATAATAATCCTAGCACTCTGCAAGGCTGAAGTAGGTGGATCACTTAAGCTTAGGAATTCAAGACCAGCCGAGCAAGAGTAAGACCCCTATCTCTAAAAATAGCCGAATGATGTGTCCAGAGCCTGTAGTCCCAGCTACTCAGGAGGCTGAGGCAAGAGGATTGCTTAAGCCCAAGAGTTTGAGATTGCCACTTTACCTAGGGCAACAAAGTGAGACTCTATTTCAAACAAACAAACAAAAATGAAAAACACCAAGGTTCATAACTCTACCTGCCTTGGTAAGGCAGTTGTAGAAAGTGGATGATTCGCTCTTTCATTCAACAATATTTTCTGAGCAAGTACTAGGTGCTAGAGCTGTTCTGGATGCAACTGATAAGAAAGCAAACAAAACAAGCAAACAGACAATGCTCTCCCAGGACTGACATTGTAGACAGAGATCTGCAGGCTGCCACTCACAGGCCACATCTGTTGGCCATGTTTTTCACAGGGACTGTGAACTAAGAATGGCTTTCACCTTTTCAAATCTTTGAAAAATAATCAAAAGAGTAACAGGACTTCATGACAGCTACATACTACTAAATTCCCATTTCAGTGTCAGCAATCCATTCTGATAGGAACGTAGCTACACCTCCTTGTCTGCACACTGTCGTGTCTGCTTTTGGAATATATCAGCAGAGTCATGCAGTCATAGCAGAGACCACAGCCCCTCAAAGCTGTACATGTTTACTATCAGGGCCTTTACTGGAAAAGTTTGTCACCTCCTGTTCTAGATTCCTAATGTTCCACATGTCATCTCTGCACCACCGCATCAGTATTACCCGATGCTCATTAGAAATCTGGACCAGAGTCTGTTTTTCAGTAAGATCCCTAGGTGACTTGACTTGTGTGAGCATTAAAGTGTGAGATCTTTTTGCAGCAACATGGATGGAATGAGAGGTTATTATCTTAAGTGAAACCAGCCAGACACAGAAAGAAAGCTGTCACATGTTCTCAGTCACATGCAGATGCTAAAACCTGTGGATGTGGACATGGAGAGTAGAATGATGGAAACTTAGAGGATGAGGGGGAAGAAAAGTGAGGGGGGGCGGTGAGAAAGCAATGGGGACAATGTATGTTATTCGGGTGATGGATGCCGTGAAAGCCCTGGCTGGGCCGTTACACAACCTATGCATGTAACAAAATGGTGCTTGTACCCATCAGTTTATATAAATAGGAGATAAAATGTGAGATGTGCTGCACTAAAATGCAGGCAAATGCTCAGCACAGTGCCAGGACTTGGTGAGTGCTGAATCCCTCTCCTAAGCCCCAGAACTGTGAATATGGTAAATTAAGCCTCCTGAGGTAAGGAAATTCACCTGGATTATCCCCTTAGGGCTCATGATGTAATCACAAGGGTCCTGGGAACAGGAGGCAAGAGGCACACAGAAGAAACGGAGATGTGATAGAAACAGGGATTAGAGTAAGGTCCTTTGAAGGTGGCAGCCACAGGAAAGCAATGCAGGTGGCAAGGCAGAATTTGGAAAAGACAAGGAAAGGCATTCTCTTTTGGAGCCCCCAGGAGGAACACAGCTCTGCTGAGACCTTGATTTTAGAGTTCTGACCCCCAGAACTGTCAAGAGAATAATTTTATCTTATTTTAAGTCACCAAGTTTGCAGTAACAATTCCTATTGTTACCATTGCCCTGTTAGTTGCATGCTGGCTCTGCCCTCTAGCTGTGGAGCTGTTTCAGGCACATTACTGAATCTCTCTGAAAGTTCAGTTTCCTGCTCTATAAAATAGAGATAGTAACTTTTCTTTCCTTAGATCACTGTGAGGCTTACATGAGATAATGTGGGTAAAGTGGCTCCATAAAGTATCACCTGCCATGATTGTTGTTGATCTTGGTTTAGTAGAGGTGGTGGCTGAGGGGTGAGACATTGGGTGAGTTATCTGATTTCTTTGAAATTGAGTTTCCAGATCTACTAAGGGCCCAGGCTGCGCTTAAAGAGAAGGCAGTTGTGTTTAAGGCCACGTTGTAGAAAGCAGGATCAGATCTCCAAACTGGATAGGCCTCTCTAAGGTGTCTGATCCAGGCCCTTGTGTAAGATCTGGGCCTGACCTGGGCTCCTGACCACCCTGCAGGGCTCCCGGTGCCCAGCAATTATCTGGTAGACCAGTGAACATGCCCAGTGAGGATGAGAAGGGTGTCAGCCTTAGTGCAGCCCCTTCCAGGCTGGTTGGTCAGGTCCTGCCCAGAATGGGGTGTCACTGACCGGGACTTACAGGTCTGAAGACAAGAGGCCATGGTTCCCTACCCAACCAGGCCCAAGGCCAGGAGAGGTTAATGTGCCCAAGGCTGTGGTGTAGGGAACATTTCTTGTTTTTACTTTGTTTTTTATTCCTTCTTGGTTTTGTCACTTTCTCCCAACATTGTATTACAAAAATCTTCGAACATATAGCGACATTGATTCGTTAACATTTTAGAAAATTTAATGGATCACATCTCCATCCATCCTTCCATCAATCTACCCTACTTTTGTTGCATTGTTTTTAATATTTATCAGGAAACTTTTCAAGGTACGTGACATAAGAAAAACAATATAATAAACACCTATGTGCCAGCTTCAGCATGTCAACATTTTGCTTTTTGTCTTCTCTGCCCCTGTTTTTTACTGGAGGCTTTTAAGCAAATCCTAGGCACCACTTCCTTTCCCTTGTAAATCTCTGATGTAAAGGTTTTACATAGAGATCTCTGTGGTTCTCTGCAGGTAACTCAGCTCCTGGAGCCCATCAGACACTGGAGGAATTTGTTCCAACAACCTGCTGGCCTGGGATGAATTGTTTGGCCCAGACTGAGTGTGGGATATTAAGAGACTGAGAATCCCAGGCACAGGGTGTCAGGCTGTGACTACCCCACTCTCTGCCCACCTGAGGGGCTCCTTGTCTCCTGTCCTGAGAGCTGGGCCCTCTGGCACCTGTGTGTGGGGCAGAGCCCTGGTGCAGGTGAACTGGGGGTCTTTCTGCCTAACTCCCTCCCTCTCTCCTGCCACTGTACCCAGGACCTGGGACAGTGCCTGAAAGATAGTCAGGTGCTTTTCAGGTCTCAGTAATGAAGCTGCAGCTAGCGTTTTTGCCTGTGTGAAATTTACATAATATAAAATTAACTATTTTATTTATTTAATTTTTTTAATAGAAGCTATTTTCTTTTTCTTTTTCTTTCTTTCTTTTTTTTTTTTTTTTAGACAGGGTCTCACTCTGTCACCTGGATAAAGTGTTCTGGCATCCTAGTTCACAGCAACCTCAAACTCTCGGGCTCAGGCAATTCTCTTGCCTCTGCCTTTAGCTGTCCCTTTGCCTCATTCTCCCAAATAGCTGAGACTACAGGCCCACCTCGATGTCCTGATAGTTTTTCTACTTTTACTAGAGACAGGGTCTCACTCTTGCTCAGGTTGCTCTCAAACTCCTGAGCTCAAGCAATCCACCTGCCTCAGCCTCCCAGAGTGCCAGGATTACAGACCTCAGCCACTGCTCCCGGCTGGAATTAACCATTTTAAAGTGAACAGTTCAGCGGCACTTGGTACATTCCTCATGTTGTGTTACCCCACTTCTACCTAGTTCCAAAACACCTTTGTCACCAAAAGAGAACCCTGTGCCCATGAAGCAGTCTCTCCCCTTCCCCTTCTCCCAGCACCCAGCCACCACTAATGTGCTATCTCAATGGATTTGCTTTCTCTGGACATTTCCTATGAATGGGATCACACGACAGGTGACCTTTTGTGTCTCTTGTTGAGCCTCATGTTTTGCGGTTGCATGTATGATCCCCTCATTCCTGGAAGTCATCCTTTCATGTGGCTCCTTGCAGCATGTCCCTTCCTGGAGGCCCCCAGGAGTGGGATGCTGGCTCACAGACTTGTGTACTTTTCCTGCCCTCCCCGTGTCTCCATCACTTGAAGTCCTACCAACAGTGTATGGGAAGGGCCACTTCTCAGCACTGAGGCCGGCACTTATTATGAGCAAATATTTTCCTTTGTGTCCATCTTAGGGCTAAAGAAATAGGACCTCCCTGCTGTAATTTGCTCTCTTCGATCACCAACACGATAAGCATCTTCGGGAAATGCTTTGCTCTAGAACAGCAGCATCCTCATTGCCTGCGGCAGACTGATCAGGGAGGGGAGATAATCTGGGAATCAGGAATCTCCAGGACACCCTCAAGTTGAAACTGGGCGGGCAATTACTGAGCTGACAAAAGGTCCTGGTCTGCCTAGGACTGTTTTCATCCTAGCACTGAAATTCCCATGTCACAGAGGATACTACAGTCCAGGCAGCAAGGGGTGGCTGGTACCCTGGCAACATCCTCCTGCCCCTGGACTTAGACTGTGGGGTTGAGAGAGGGACAGTGGCACAGAGTGGGAACTGTGCTCCCTTCTTGCTGGAGGACAAAAAGAAGATGGCCCAGATGTGCTGCTCATGCAGAATCCTCTAGTGGGGATGTTTTCCTCCCTGGGCCAGCTTGTCCCCTGCCTATGCCGACCTCCTAGCCAGGCCTGGCAGCAGGGAGAAGGGGCTCTTCCCAGCCCTCCACCTGAAGCCTGCTACTGCTTAGTTCATAGAGGGTCCCTGAGCCAAGCAGCCTGGCCTTGTGTTTATACATGCATTCCCCTTGCCCCCACAGTGTACCTCAAATGCCCCTCCCTCTAGGACTCCTTCTGTGAGCAGAGCTGACATCACGCAGGTGCTCAGACATGGGTGAATTAGGCTCTCTAAGGAGCTGGGCATGGGGCAGGCTCTTAATGGAGGAGAACTCCTACCTCCTGTGTGACACTCCCATTAGAGCTGCAATTGGGGCAGAATGGATACTGAAGGCTGCCACCTTCCATCTGTCCTTCCACCTGTCCTCTGTCCAAGAGGCATCATTTTCCCATTTGAGCTTCCTCTGAGACAGACTCAGATCCTGCCCAGTCCTCCCACCTTGACTCCTGTTTGGAATGTGGGCAACTTTAGGACCACACCTGGGCCCTAAAGTTAGGACCAGGACACAGCGTATCATGGGTGTTCAGCAGATCCTTTTTTGGACATAAGAATGGTACTAACTCATCATGCCACTTTGGGAAGTCACCTTTCCCTCTGTATCTCAGGGGCCCCATCTGTAAGATGGACATGCTTCTTTGGCAGATCCCTTAGGTGACTCAAGTCCATTATCCCCAGCTGACCCCTCCAGCCCCAGGGCATAGAGGGTCCCTGAGCACTGGAGCCTCCTTGGGCACTGGAGGCTCTGCAGTGGTCTTAGGCCCCATGTATCTCTCCCTATGTCATACTGGCACGCCCCAGCTCTCCCCTGTCCCAGGCCTCAGCAGTGCTGTGCCCCCTACCTGGTCACCTCCTTCTGTTTTTCCTGTCACTGTTCCCATCCATTCTTCAGACTCCTTCTCAGACGTGGACTTTCTGGGTCTTTCCCTAACCTGCCCCTCCCAAGTAGACACCCACCCCATTTACTCTCCATCCAAGTACTGTTCTTTTCTTTTGTAGGATTAATATGCTATAGGTACATGATTTATTGATTTTTCTTGGGGCAGGGCTAGGTCTGTCTTATTCCCTCCTATACTGTCTGTCACAGTACCCACTGACCACGTGCACAAACTAGGAAGACAGACCTGGCCCCTGCTCCCCTGCCACCACCCACCCTCATCAAGCCTCACTGTTTCTGATTTGCTGAGGGTTTCTTATGTGCCAGACACCATGCTGAGCCTTGTCTGAAGCAGCCCTCTGAGCGAGGTTCCTGCATTTCACAGACATGGCAGCTGAGGCCCAGAGAGGTAAGTGACAGGCCCCAGGTCACACAGCATCCTGGGGAAGAAGCCAGGATTGGATTGAAATTGCTCCAACCTAAGGCCCACGTTCCATGTCTCCACACAGCCATCCTGAGTGGGCCTCCCACCTGGCCCCTGCTCTTTCTCCTACCCTCTCCAGAAGCAGGACCTAGAAAATTCCAAGGGGCTCCAGACACCCCACCTGGACAGTGGCCTGACCTGGGGCAGACCTGCTTTCCAAGCTCTGTGTCGTGTTCCCATCTTTCTTGCTGCCTCCCACATTATTTCCACGTTCCTCCCCGGGCCTCTGGTTCCCACTTATTTTCTGTAACTGGAGCTCCCTCCGTGCTTGGCACCAAGATCCATGACTCAGCGATAGCTCAGGGTCCTGACTTCCTTGGATCACTTCAAATGATTTTATTGGCAGAGAAAAGCCCAGCCAGGGGTCAGCGGGTGGATCAATTTTCTCTCCCCTGTAATCAGGTAGGGATGGAGCACAGGCTGCCAGCACTGGCTCCTGGGACATGCGGGCCTAAGGGATGGACCTGGTAAGCACTGGTTGCTTCAGGTCCATTTGCTAACTTTATCCCAGCAACCACCTTGCAGGGTAAGCCTTATGACTCCCAGCTCACAGATGTGGAAACCAGGGATCAGAGAGGTTATTGATTTCTCTGGAGTCACACAGCAAATGAGCAGGGCAGACTCTGCCCCGAGTCTGCTGGCCCTAACACCAGACTCAAGCTTGGGCTCTTCTTCCTAAATTCCTTCCTAGCCCCAGACTTTAGTCAAGACCTGGCCCCAGGGACCTGGAATGGTGAAAATCCAGACTTCGCTGCCTGCAAAGAGCTCAAAGTCAAGCAGAAAAGGACCAGATTGAGTGCAAACAGTGATCAAAGGGCCTGCTAAGATGAGACAATATATATTTTTAGACCATGAGTCAGACCTGATGATTCACAGGCCTGGCGGGGCTTTCAGGGCAGCCCCAGGCCACAAAGAGCGGGAGAAGAGAACAGCCATGCAGGGGCCAGAAGACCAGGAAGGGGCTGTGTCCTCCTTCCCTACTGTGTTGGCAAGGGCTGGAGCTGGGGTTGGACACCTTCCCACTTGCTTGGGAGATACATTTTTGAATAACTACCTAAATAGCTTGTGTGAACAGAATTAGAAAGTGATATAACACATCAATTTATAAACATCTGCTGTGGGCTGGGCACTGTGCTAGGTGCTGAGGAGATGGCAGAGCATAGACATGACCAAGCCCTAACCTCATGCAATAGATCTTCTAGAACAGGTGTCAGCCAGCATACTTCCCCCATAAAGGGCCACATGGGATGTATTTTAAGCTTCATGGGCCCTGTGGTCTCCATTGCAACTACTCAGCTCTGCCCTGGCAGCAGGGAAGTAGCCACAGGACATAAGTAAATGATGGATGTGGCTGTGTATTAATAAAACTTTATTTACAAAGTCAGGGAGTGGGCCAACTTATCCATTCTAGAAGATACTTTCCCCCCACCCCCTAGTTCCCTCATCTGCCCTCTGCTGGGTGATTTCAGGCCCCCGGTGACTGTCTTCTTGGAGGCAGTGAGAAAGTGTTTACATCTGGCCGCAGAAGCCCTTATCTGTAGGCACTTCTGGGCCTCATCAACCTGTGATCTCCCGGGGCAGCAGTATCTGTGCATTACTCAGTGTCCAGCCCAGTGCTCAGGAGGCAAGAGGTGGTAGATTATTTGCAGAATAGACACCCCAAGGCCATTTCCAGTCCTGTCGATCTTTTCCACTTTAGTTCACTTTAGCCTCACTTCAGTTAAAAACTGGCATAAAAGGGAGGGAGCTATGTGACCAACAAGGCCTCCCTCTGGTCTTTCTCCTTGTCCAGCAGGGTTTGGGTACTTCCATGTCTCTTCCACACCCCTAGGGTCCAGAAGGGAAGTAAGGGACAGTGGGAAGGGCTCTGGTTAGAGCTCCCACCTGGCTTGAGGTGGGCACCCAGCTCTGAGCCAGCGCACTCCTCTGTGAAGTAAATGGGGAGAAGGCTCACGTCTCACATGGAGGTTGCTTGGAGGCTTAATTGAATCACTGTGCTCGCTCATCTTCTAACATTTGAGGCAGCTATATCACCCCTTCCTCTCAGACCTTCAGAGAGATGGAGTTAGTGCCACTTTCACAAATAGGTCAACACAGACTGGGGCATCCAAGGACTTACTTGAGGTCACAGCCGGTAGGCGCAAAGTGGGATCCAGTCCTATTCTCTCTGTGCCTCCCTTGGCCTTGAGCCACCCTTTGTGATCAGGGACCAGGTGGCTGCCCTTGTCCTTGACCCCCCCCAGGCTCCCTTCCTGCCCCTACTTTCCAGCAGATAGCCCCCCCACCCCCGCTGTCTGCCCATACCCTTCCAGTGGCTGGCCAGGTGATGAGCTTCCTCACTGCCGTCTGGACGCTCTGGGAGGGGCTAGCTGGCACCTGGGAGAATGGCCAAGTGGCAGCCCCACCAGCAAAACTTCCAGATGCCTGTGCTCTGGGGAGGGTGCTGAGTTGGCATCTTCAGAGCTGGATTCAAGTCCCGTGTCAGAGGACCGCTAGCTTTGTAATGTTGGAAGGGGACGGAAGACTCCACACCTGTTTTCTCATTTACATAGTAGGAATGGCACATGACACAGAGATGCCTCGCTGGTTCTTATTCTCTGTGGTAGTTATGTTCTATAAAGTCATTGGAAATGCTAGATTAGCAAATCCTGAACCATTGCTCCTAAGGGAAATACAAGTTAGGTGCCTATGAGCTTCTGGTCATATTATATGAACTAATCAATACCTAACCTGGTTCTATGTGTGTTTCGGTTTAAAGACACTCTATTGAATACATACGAAGTAACAGTGACTCGCCTGATGATGCTTCCCACCAGATGTCTTCTCTGTAATGACGTCACCTGTGTGTGGGGAGCACTGGGCAGCATGCCAGAGAAATCACCAACAAAAAGCACAAAAATGTGAATAGAACACAAAAGGACAGTTGTTTCCAGCATGAGAGCTCGAAACCAGAAGGCGAGTCACTTGTGGGACTCTGCTGGGAAGGTGGTCGTCAGACTGCCGAGACTGTCGCCTGTGGGGCTCTGCTGGGAAGGTGGTCGTCAGACTGCCGAGACTGTCGCCTGTCGGGCTCTGCTGGGAAGGTGGTCGTCAGACAGCCGAGACTGTGT
>NW_003852652.1:922782-974104 GCF_000181295.1 Otolemur garnettii | reverse complement strand
GGTCGTCAGACAGCCGAGACTGTGTCGCCTGTGGCCTCTGCCGGGAAGGTGGTCGTCAGACGACTAAGATCACTTTACTCCTCTTCATGTCTGCAAATGACCCTAAAAGCACCTGAGTATTGTTTTTGTGGGGAGGGGTAGAGATAACAAACAAAATTGAATAAATACATGAATTCATAAATAATAGTATCCTCAGATAATGAGGACTGATGGACATGCACATGTATGTGCTTAGTCACTGGCTAGAAGCAGCCCATGGAAAAGGTGGTCTGTTCTTTTTACAGATAAGAGAAACCTTATTGAGAACATGCTTAGTGCCTGTCTGAGCTTCAGGGCCTTAACTCAATAGTCCTTCAAGGGTCCTGTGAGTTTGGTACTATTGCCATCCTCATGTTACATACAAGACACAGAGAAGTTAAGTGATCTGCCTGTCACCCTACAGCCAGCAAGAAGAATGCAAACCTCGGTCTGTCACAGGGTGGTGATATGGGCTGGTGTGTTTTGATCAGGAGCCTGGCTGGATGCAAAGCTCCTCACCCCCACCTCCCAGGGATGTCTGTGGGTAAAGTTCCTGGTGCACACAGTGAGGGCTTTGTACATGGCACCTGTGACGGAGTGGATGTAGTCTGGCCACCAGGGACCTCAGAGAGACTTCAGAATTCATCTGAAAGGGGAATTGGATTTCTCTAAAACATTCAGATATGTGATTCAAGTACCACCTGTGTTAAGTCCTACACTGGGCCCTGAGGGTATAGAAGGAAATATATAAGCAGATCCTGCCCCCACAGGGCTCCAAGTCCACAGGGGACAAACACCCAACACCCACACATCCCAGCTACTCAGGAAGCTGAGGCTGGAGGATCACTTGTGCTTAGAAGTCCAAGGCTACAGTGAGCTGTAATCATGTCACTGTACTACAACACAGGCAGTGGAATAAGACTGTCAAGACAGAAGAAAAGACCTAATTGTGACCGTGATAAGTGCTACCAAGGAGTGAGGAAGCCAGGCTGGGCACCATGGCTCATGCCTATAATCCCAGTACTTGGGATGCTCATAGATTCAAGACCAGCCTGCGCCAGAGGGAGATATTGTCTCTAAAAATAGCCAGGTGTTGTGGCGGGTGCCTGTAGTCCCAGCTATCTGGGAGGCTGAGGCAAAAGAATCATTTGAACCCAATAGTCTGAGGTTGCTGTGAACTTTGATGGCACAGCACTCTATTGAGGGCGGCAAAGTGAGACTATGTCTCAAAAAATCAATAAGTCAATAAATAAAGTGAGGAAGCCAATGTGCCCAGCTGCCAAGACAGAGTCACTAAGGGTCTGGTCCTATTGAGGCAGTCCCCTTCCCTTCACTGAACACTTGCTTCCCGGCTTCTCTCGCAGCTAGAAGTGGCCACGTGATCCAGCTCTGGTGTCTTGCATTTCTCTCTACCTTGAATGTGGATGCAGCAGGCACCTTGCACCCATTAGAGGACAAGCTAGAAATAAAAGCCAGCACTCCCAGGGTGGCAGACCTGGAAAACAGGAGGGATCTGGGCCATGTGTGCCAAGGAGCGTTGGCAATTAACCTCCAACCTTCTCATTGAGGGAGCCCGTCCACATGTGCGGCTCTCGGTCACTCCCAGTGGGATTTCCTGTGACTTGTGGCTGAAGGCCCCTCTGACTCACTCAGCCATCCTGACAGTGTGCCCAGCAGGAAGTTGACCAGGGTGCAGGGTGGGATCTTGAGACCTCTGACTCATCATTCAGAATCCTCTCTGCTCTGCCCACTGGTTCCCCAAGCCTCGGCCTTCTGACTGCTGCACACATGTCCCCTGTCTCCTGTGTGTGCACACTGCTTCCACTGGGTGGATGCCACCACGCCGGCAGGCCTTGTCCCACACATCTCAGGCTTACAAAGCCCAGTCCCTCTTTTGTTACCATGTCCCCCCCATGGTCATGGCATGGTCTCTTTTCAACTCCTTCCTCTGTGTTCCACTTACAGTAAGCTTGTTTACAAAGAAGGCTTTACACCCCACCATCAATGAAAAACTAGCGTCTTTTGCTACAGATTGAGGCCATTGTTTCTTTTCCCCTTCTCTAAAGTGGGGATTAAAATATTACTTCACTGTGTGTAGAGCACAAAAACATTTGGAACAATGTATAGCTTATAGAACATGCTCAATAAAGGTTTTTTATTATCACTCCTGAATAAAAAGGTCATTATAAACATAAATACAAATACACAAATATGGTGGACTGTATGTACTAAATCACCATTTGGCCATTTTTAAGGTACAATCACAATAATTATATTTGGTTTAACAGTGCATATGTGCACATATAAAATATGGTATGTCCCTCACTATAACAAATAGATGATCTGAATGGAAAGGCGCTGGTCTGTAGGCTGCAGGAAATGGTCTCATGCCCACTGGGTTGTGCTCTGCCTGTGGGGACCCCAGCCCAAGGGAGGGTGGCCCAGAGTATACAGTCTTCAGGGGCCGACAGAGTACGATTGGAATAGTGGTTTTGCCATGCCCTGGCCGTCGAGCAGGAGACAGCTTCTCAGTTACCCTGTCCGTCAGTGAGGGTGGTGACAAGGGCTCCCTGACCAGGGAATGTGTATTAGATGATGTTACAGATGTGAAGTGCTTAGCCTAATGCCTGGCAAATGATGCAACCAATGGCTTTCTTGTTCCTCCCCTTCCTTCCTTCTATTACTAGAACTCGTTTAGTTGTTATTATTACGGGCGAGGAAATAAAGGACATGTGTCAAGGAGTGCAGACAGCGATAGTTCTCCCAGCATGGCCTTGCCCTGCGGGGCGGAAGGCGCACCTCTGCAGCCACCCGGCATCACCCCGCCCTCTCTTCCTCCTCTGCCCTTCCCAGCTCTGCCTCCCATGCACCCATTTCCTGCCAAGCTGACCTTCCCCAGACCCACACTGTGGCTTGGCCTCTTGGCAGGGGCCCTTCTCATCCTCCTTTCTCCTTTAATTGAGTTATTCATTCATTCCAAAATCCTCTCCTGATCTGTTCTAGGGTCCGTTTTAGGCCCCGGGGTCACAAAGATGAGCCAGAAGAGGCCTGGCTTCCCCAAGAGCACAGTCCAGAGAAGGAAGTAGACTTGGGACGAAACCCCGTCCTTCTCAAGTTGGAGGCTCCGGCTCATAATAAGCAGCCTGGTGTCAGGTGCAGTGGCTCATGCCTGTGATCCCAGCATGCTGGGAGGCTGTGGCCGGAGGATCACTTGAGTTCAGGAGTTTGAGACCAACCTGAGTAAGAGTGAGACCATATCTTTTCTAAACATAGAAATATTACCAGAGCATGGTGGGTGCCTCTAGTCCCAGCTACTCAGGAGGGTGGGGTAGGAACATCATTTGAACCTGGAAGTCTGAGGTTGCAGTGAGCTATGATGACACCATTGCACTTCAGCTCAGGCAACAGAGTGAGCTGTCTCAAAAAAAAAAAAAAAAAAGCAAATTAGACCTCTTTTTAGAAAAATTCAGACGTTCTTTAGGCTTTGGATGTCGGCTTCTGCAGTTCATCTCTGCCTCCTTCCTTTGCACATCCCTTATCCCAGCCAGGAGGAGACATTTGCAATCTTTCAAAGGCAGGAGCCAAAAGCGAAGAGGGTGGGCTCTGCGTAGGTGCCCCTCTCCAGTCACCTGACCTCAGGTGAGTGACAAAACACCTCTGACCAGTAAAAGGCAGCTGCTACCCTGAGCAGCCATTGCCTCGACTGGGTGAATTCTTATGTGTCACAAGCTGGGTTCAGGGCCAGCAGCCACCAGCAGCATCTCTTTTTCTCCTCCGCTTGGCCAGGAGCTGTGCCAGGAGCAATGCTACTTCCCACGAGTCATGAAAGGAGCTGGCCCTCATCCCTGGCTGCTCAGGAGAGTCACCTGGGAGCTTAAAAACATGTGTATGTCTGGATCTCACATCAGACCAATTAAATCAGACCTTTGGGAGCAAGCACAGACTTGGTACTTTTAGAAAGCTTACCCCATGATTCTGAAAACATAGGACTAAGATTTATATTTAAATTTATATTAAAATTAAATTAAATTAAAAAATTTAAAATTAGCAAAAAGACAAGTTAAGCCATTGTCCAACTTTTTCTTGTGAGCATTATTATACATACAGAAAACGTAAACAATACGTTACGTACCATAAACGCTCACAAACCTGCCACTAGGTTTAATAATTTATTGTTGTTGTTGAGACAGAGTCTCACTCTGTCCCCCTGGGTAAAGTGCCAGTGACATCACAGCTCACAGCAACCTCAAACTCTCTTGCCTCAGCCTCCCAAGTAGCTGGGACTACAGGTGCCCACCACGACACCCAGCTATTTTTTGTTGCAGTTGTCATTGTTTAGCTGGACCAAGCCACCAACTTCAGTGTATGTGGCTGGCACTACTGTTACCCCTGTGCTACGAGTGCCACGCTGGCTTAATAATTATTGTTTTCTATATTTGTTTCATCTTACTCAAGGGAAGTGAATTGTTTAAAAATAAATTATGGAACTTATGACTCTTTACCCCTAAATACAAGCAAATTTCAAAATTTCCATATCGTCTAGGAGGCAGCCCACAGTGGAATATTCTCAGTTGTACCAATAAACAAAACCAGATTCTGTAGCTGCCTTTTAAACCAGGATCCTACCAGACATAACTTGTACTCTTCGTTTGGTTGCATTGTTTCAATTTTTTGGTTTATTTTTGTCCTACTCTCCCCTCCTCCCCCCGTTACATTGCCCTTTAGAAGAATCCAGGCCTCTAATCTTATAGGTTATCTTAAATTCTTCCCAGTGGCCTTCTCTCCCTCTTATCTACAAAGGATGCATTCTAAGACTCTAGTGGATCCCTGAAATCATGGGTAGTATCAAACCCTCGGTATACTATGTTTTTCCTATACCATAAAATTATAAATTAGATACAGTAAGATATTAGCAACATTAACAGAACAGCACAATTAAAACAATATGTTATAATAAATTACGGGAATGTGGCCTCTCTCACAATATCCCACTGTGCTGTACTCACTGATTTCCAATCACCGTTGACCACAGGTAATTGAAACCTCAAATTTCAAAACCACAGATAAGGGGGGGACTACTGTGCATATCAAATTGTTTCCTCATGAAGTCGTATTTGTTCCTTTGTCTCCTATATTTGCTACAACCTGGAAGCTAGGCCTAGAGGAAACATTCTTAGCACCCCACAGGCAACATGATATCAGTCAGATCGGCCCTCAGTGGTGCTGAGTTCATTACTTCATTGAAATGCTCACTGCTAGCCTTTCCCAGTGGTAAGCCAGTGTCCCAGTATAGTCAGTGTGACTAGACTGCTCCCCAGTGATCTGTCACCCAGTGCTTTGAAACGAGGCCGTAGCCCCTGCCTGAATTGGTTATTGCACTGGGGTTTGCAAAACTCATTTCTCTAACTCTATGATTCCTGCTACACCTTTATTGGTATTCTTCTATAGAAAAGAGCTCTTGTCTCACTTTTATCTTTTAATTGAGTACAGTCAGTTCTTATTATTTGAAGGAGTTAACGTTTTTCAAAGTTGCCACAAACATTAAATTGGGGCATAGGGAACCTTTACTCTCAGGAGAAATACAAACTTGGTGCCGGTGAGGCTCTGTCACATTATTGCCAACATACCAATACAACCTGGGTTTACGTGTGTTTCCGTTAAAGACGCATCTCTAAAAGAAACTTCTCTAAGGTATGTGTTTTCTAGAAGAAGCACATCACAGCTTTCTTACGCTCAGGAACACTGGATACCTCATCAGCACCACACTTGGACCATTTATGCAATGACATCACCAACAAGAGTCATGAAAACACACACGTGAAAAAGTGGCAAGTCAGTTGCATAACTGCAAAAAAGACACTTGATTCTCCTCATTGGAGCTGAAGCAAAGTAGAGCATGGCCTTGATCACCTCCCACCCCCACCGGGAGCGAGCATGTCAGGTGACTACTCTGTATGTGTCCAATTGGCCATGAGTGTGTTGCAAGGACAGGTGATTGGGGGGGGGTGTTACAAATTATGGAAAAGGGTAGAGTTTGACAATCTGGAAGAACCCTTTAATAACGAGGGTGGATTATACTGATGTGGACACAGGGATTTTTACTTACTCAATGTATTATAGTTCATTATAGTAACACTTTTAGTTGTGCACAAGTCCCAATTTGGCAAAAGGAAGTCCCTTCAAGTTGTCGTCTGTGTTCTTTTGACAAGATTCTTCTTATCTTTGATAGCTTTCTTGCTTTTTGCTTGTTTTGGTTTGTCTGTGACAGTCTTACTCTCATATCAGCTAGAGTGGGGTGGTGGTGTCATGATAGCTCACTGGCACCTCAAATTCCTGAACTCGAGTGCTCCTTCTGCCTTGGCCTCACAAAGTGCCGGGAGTACAGGCATGAGCCACCTCGCCCAGCCCTTTCCTACTTTTTGATACTGATATTCTAAGCTCAAGTGGCATCAGCCATTTTCTCACAGAGCTTTAGTTAAGAGGAAATGGTCATTAGAAGCCAGGATCTGAGTGCTGAATATGCTTGTTGTTGCTGGAGTGTCACTGCTCTTAGGCCATTTCAGTGATCAGATAAGAGCTGTATTTTTGAAAATAACATATGAATATCAATACATTCATAGATGTATACATATTGATATTTCTGATTCAAACTTCACATGTCAAAAGTGGTTTTTTTGTTTGTTTGTTTGGTTTGTTTTTTGAGACAGAAACTCAAGCTGTGACCCTAGGTAGAGTGCTGTGGCATCACAGCTCATAGCAACCTCTAACTCCTGGGCTCGAGCAATTCTCCTGCCTCTGCCTCCCAAGTAGCTGGGATTACAGGCACCTACTACAACACCCAGCTATTTTTTGGTTGCAGCCGTCATTGTTGTTTGGCGGGCCCAGGGTAGATTCGAACATGCCAGCTCAGGTGTATGCGGCTGGCGCCTTAGCCACTTGAGCCACAGAGGCTGAGCCCAAAAGTGTTTTCTTGACTACTTTTGTGTGTGTGTGTGTCTGTGTCTGTGTGTGCTCTAGGTAGGGTGTAGTGGCATCATCATAGCTCACAGCAACCTCAAACTCTTGGGCTCAAGCAATCCTCCTACCTCAGCCTGGGACTACAGGTGCCTGCCACCATACCTGGCTAGTTTTTCTATTTTCACTATAGACGTGGTCTCACTCTTGCTCAGGCTGGTCTCAAGCTCCTGATTTCAAGTGATCCTCCTGCCTTGGTTTCCCAGAGTGCTTGGATTACAGGGGTGACCTACTGTGCCAGGCCTACTTTACTTTTATTACAGTAAAATATACGTAACATAAAACTCACCTTCTTCACCATTTTTAAGTGTACAGTTCAGTGACATTGAGTACATTCACCTTACTCTGCAGCCATCACCGCCATCCAGGCGCAGAGGTTTTTATCTTCCAAACCAAAAGTCTATCCCCCGTAAGCTCTAACACCCCATCCCACCCCAGCCCTCAGCCCCGCCAACCATCATTCTGCTTTCTATCTCTGTGGATCCGACCACACCGGGTACCTCATGTAAGGGGGATCATGCAGTATTTGCCCTGTTATGACTGGTTTCTTTTACTAAGCCTAATATTGTCAAGGGTCATCTGGATTGTAGCATATCAGAATTTCCTTCCTTTTTAAGGCTAAATAATATTCCATTGTATTTATGCACCACACTTTGTTTATTCATTCATTGTTGATAGACATTCCTATTGTTTCTGCCCTTTGGCTATTGTGAGTGATCTTATGAACATTGTTAAAGAGTATCTGTGCATCTTAACGACTTTGTGTTTGTCTCGGTTCTCATACACTGAAAATCTAGGTTCTTAATAACATTAGTATTTACTGTTCACTTTATCCCAGTAAAATTGCTCCAAAATTGTAATAGCAACAACTTCTAAAAATAAATCTATAAGAGACAGAAAACAGATTCTGCTTTCCAAAGGCTGAGGGTAGGGTGGAACAAGGAGTGACTGCTTCATAAATACGAGGTGTTCTTTTGAGGTGATAAAAATGTTTCAGAACTAGACAGCTGTGATAGTTGCCTAACATTGTGAACATACTAAATGCCACTGAGTTGTAAACTTTAAAATAGTTAGGCTGGACGTGGGAGTTCACGCCTGTAATCTGGTACTTTGGGAGGCTGAGGTAAGAGAATCACTGGAGGCCAAGCTGGAGACCAACCTGCGCAATGTAGTGAGAGCCCATCTCTTAAAAAAACAAAAACACGAAAAACTAGCCGGACGTCGTGGTGAGTGTCTGGAGTCTAGCTACTTGGGAGGCTGAGGCAGGAGGATCCCCTGAGCCCAGGAGTGCCAGGTGCAGTGAGCTATGATGCACCACTGCACTCTAACCTGATGTCAGAGACCCTGTCTCAAAAAAGAAAAAACAGGTAATTTTGTGTTTTTGTGAATTTCATCTCAATTTTAAAAAACAAGATTCCTATGTAATTCTTTTCATCTTTAACATATATCACTCTGAGGAGGTATGGTTAGATCACTCACTATGTTCAGAAGGTATGAGAAAATTTTTCTCATTTTCATTATGTTACCAAGTGAACCTACAACTAGGTTCACTTCTATTTTGTATTCAGTTATGAGATTTGCTTTCTTTTCCTGTTATTTCCTCTTAAATATATGTATTTTTTGAGAGTCAGGGTCTCGCTTTGTCACCCAGGCTGGAGTGGAGTGGTTCAATCATAGCTCACTGTCAGCTCAAAATCCTGGAAGTGATCCCCCCCTCTCAGTTTCTCAAAGTCCTAGGATTACAGGTGTAAGCCATTGCACTTGGCCTTGGCCTCATTTTATTTCATTTTTTTTTTTTGGAGATAGAGTCTCACCCTGTCATCCCAGATAAATTGCTGTGGTGTCATCATAGCTCATAGCAACCTCAAACTCCTGGGTTTGAGGAGTGATCCCCTTGCCTCATTCTCCCCAGTAGCTGAGACTACAGGCACCACCACACCTGGCAAATTTTTCTATTTTTAGTTGAGGCAGGATCTGGCTTATGCTCAGGCTGGTCTGGAACTCCTGAGCTCAAGGGATCCTGGTGCCTCGGCCTTCCAGAGTGCTGGGATTACAGGCATGAGCCACCATACCTGGCCTGATTTTATTCTTTGAGTACACAAAACAACACATAAAGTTTTTAAAAGAAATATTGTTGCCACTCCTATCCTCCTTTCTCCCCCTTTCCCAACCAGCCCTCTTTGAGCAACTGTCTTCATTTTCCTGTATTTCTTTTTGCAAAAATAGAGATACTCTTATGTCTTTTTTTCAAACAGCAGTGTGCTCTGTAAACTTCATGCTTTATTTTTTCCACTTCAGCTTGTAAGAAATAATCACTCTACCAAATGTTGTAAATTTTTTTTCAGAGTTTGTCATTGGCCTTTCATTTTGTACATGATTTTAAACAGGGCAGCACTGTAAAATTTGTATGTAGCCAATTTTATCCCTCTCTTTCCTTAAAGGTTTCTTGCTTCCAGGGTCAGGGACATTTTCTTTTAGCTTTTATGGTGCATCTTTATATTTAAATATTTAACCATGTGAGGTAGGAAACTAACTCTGTTCATTTTCTAAAATGCTGGCCATTCAAAGTGATCGATCCTTTCCTCCTGCTTCGAGATGCCACCCTGACCTCACACAAAGGCTTGGGTCTCCTGTGGACTATCTCCCAACAGCCTGTCCATTCACATTGTTATAGTTGCTTCCTGGTCTCTGTTGTAGAATCTTTAGATTGTTCCATGGACTGTAGAATTGGGATCTCAGACCCGCTTAGTGAAGGAGTCTCCACTTCAAGATAAATCATGTGGCTGAGCCAATCAAATGGCCTTATCTGGTGACACCTTCTGTCCAGGTACTATTTCTGATGCCAAAGAAACATAGCTGATGAAGGCAAGGTCCCCAATGCCAAGAAAGTTGGAATTATGTTTGGAAAGTTGAATAGAATTTTCTGGAAAGAGGAGAATGGGCTATGGGGAGCAGCATGTAGCAAACCAAAGGGGTATCCAAGGACGGAGCTCAGGCCAAGTTCCCATGGCTAGAGCATGGATGGCAGTGAAGGAGTACCCCGCCTTGGCCTCCCTCTCTCTCCCATGCTGGCACTAGGGAGCCATTGAAGGCTTTATAGTAGCAGAGTAGCCTGGTTGGATATTGTTGGTAAGATGGGTCTGGGGGTGGGGGAGGCAGCTGCTCAGGGGCCATGAAGACCTGTCGGAGAGGTCCCCCCAATCTCCTTTGGGCTCTTAGAAACAGAGCTGAGGATACTCTGATATGGCCTGGGGCCTTTCATTCCCTCTTGACCCTTTCCTGGCCCTGGGGGCTTAGGGAGTGTGTCCTTTCTGTAGCCTGAAGTCTTCCCTCTCCTCCCTCCTGGTACCTCCAGAAAGATCCAGGCTCAATTCAAATGATGAGCCCACTTATTTCAAGCTCACACTTCTCACTCCTGGACAGTGGCCTTGATACCTGTCCTGGGATGGGAGTGCTAAGCAGGGGGAGGATTACTCCAGGCACTGGGGGAACATGAAGGAGGAGCTGTCTAGCCCCCCAGCACCTCCTTGGTGGCTCCTCCCAAAGCCCCCAGAGACTTATTGGGCAGGTGAATGACTGAGGCTGGGGATGGAGTATGGGGAGATAGCTGTGGCCCCAGGCCCCTGGGCAGCCCACAGGAAGCACGGACAGAAGAGGTGGGTAGGGCTCACAGGACTGGGCCCAGAGGGGAAGGGCCCCCAATCCCAAGCATTGTTGATAGGGATTCCAGAGGGACTGGGACGGGTGTCGGGGTGGTGGCTGTGGAGCTCTACCTAGGTCCCTGTGACTCACTGTCTCACCCCGGGCCTCTCAGCCACAGCCCAATGTGGGAACCCCTGCCCGGAGCCTCTCACCCTGGCGACCCATGGCCAAGGAACCCTTTCTGAGTCACTGATTCCCTCAAAGGGCTACTCACCATCTGCAGCTACAAGTCCAGTTTCGTCCCAGGCTGAGTCCTGCCAGAGTGCAGCCACGGCCCACCCACACTTTCCCTTTAGGCCATTGAGTGACAGGAAGTCCAGTGTCAGTGATTCTGGGCTCTGAGTAAATCTCTTCCCCTTCCAGCCTTGGTTCACTCATCTACTGGTAGCCTTGATGTTCCTTCCAGTTGTCTGAATTCCAGGATTCTTTTGTTCTTCATCTAAATGAGATCATGTGATATTTGGCCGTTTGTGTCTGGATCCTTGCACTTAGCATAATATTTTCAAGGTTCATTCCTGTTGTAGCTGGTATTAGCACTTTCTTTTTATGGCCAAGTAATATTCCATGGCATAGACAGACCACCTTGTTTGTCCACCCATCTGTTGATGGGCATTCGTCTCCTCTTTATGACTATTAGGAATAACACTGCTGTGAACTTCTACATCCACATTTTTATATGAACAGATGTTTTTGATTTTCTTAGGCACACGCCTAGGAGTGGAACTGCTGAGTGACAAGGGCAACTCTACATCTAACTGTGTGAGGCCTGGTCCTTGCACGCAGCTGCACTGTTACAAGTGAAGGTCCAGTCTGAGTTCCTCAAGGCTTAAAACACAACAAAAAATGCAGCAAAAGAATCAGCTGCCTTGTGCAGCCATGGAGCCTGATGGGTTGTTCAGGCCCGTTTGTCTCTACTTACCTCTGAGCTCCGCAGTGTGCCAGCTCCTCCATCAGAAAGAGATCAGAGAGATGGGGAGGATCTTGGAAAGTCCCATGCCCTCGCTTCAGTCCCAAGTGGTAGCCTGCCGGGAAGGCATATTATTATGGCCATCTGTTGGATAAGAAAGTCAGGGCTCAGAGAGGTTACAAGACTTGCTGGATGTCACACAGCCCCATAGCAGCCAACATGGAGTTGAACCCAGGCAGCCTGACTCTAGAGGGTGCCCCTTTCACTACGAATCAGCCTCTGAGATGGGGCTGAGGTGCAGGTGCATGGCTAGAGGGGTCTGGCTCCAGTTGGATAAGGAGGTGGAGGTTTTATGCTAATGGCAAGAGGCTGCCTTTCTCAGACCCCAAAGGAGGAAAGGGGTTAGGAGGGGAGGAGGGGACACATTGCCAGCTGCCCAGCCCCCTGCCAGTGTCCCCACCTCAGCTGGTACTGACACCAGTTCATGTTGCCCAAACCATCTGGCTGATTAGCCCCAGCAGCCATTCCCAAGAGGCTCTTGGAGCATCAAGATGAGCTGATTACTCAAACTGCAGAGCTCCTATCTCCCTCAGCCCCGCTGCCTGCCTCCCTTGGGGGATCTGTCCTCAGCTAGAGGGCCAGGTGGGAAGGGAGGGGCAGTTGGGCACAGCCCCACTCAGGGCTGCCCCTGGAGGAGCCCCCCTTGCCTTGCTTCAGGGTGAGGGAGCACAGGAAGGCTGCTGACTGGCCTGCTCATGTGAGGTCTGCCCAGGGCATCTCTAGACCCCTCCCTGGGCCTTGAGAGGCTGCCTTCTTTTGAACAGTATTGGTAAGACGTACTCGACAAAACAATTCACTTATTTAAAGTATCTAATTCTATGACCTTCAGTAAATTTACAGAATTGTGTGACCTATACACCTTACGCGTGTCCATCACTCGAAGGAGATACTGAGTGTCCATTTCCACTTGTTCCCCTTCCAAAGCCCAGCCCCAGGCAGCCACTCATCTGCTTTCTGTCTCTACAGACAGACATTATCTGAGCATTTTATAATCACAGAATCATACTCCATCTGATCTTTTGTACCTGGCATGTTTGTGAGGTTCATCCAAGGTGTCAGCGCTTCATTCCTGTTTATAGACAATCACATTCCATTGTCTGTGGAGACCACAAGCTGTTCACTCATCCACCTGTTGATGGGTCTGTGGGTTGATTCCATGTTCAGGCGATTAGGAAGGATGCTGCTGTGAACATTTGTGTACAAGTTCTTGTGTAGACATGTGTTTATGTTTCTCTTGGGCATATGCTAGGAGTGGAACAGCTGGGTCACAGGGTCACCATATGTCTAACTGTTCGAAGGGCTGCCAGCTGCCTTCACATGAGGGCCAGTCTGGGTCCTCCATGCTCATTTTCCTGCTTAGGTTCCCATGCTTTATAAAAAAGAGAAAAAAAGCCACTGGCCACTGCAAAAGACACGCCACCTGCCCAGCCAAAAAGCCAAAACGCCAAAAAGTTGAGCTCTAGGTGTGACGCTTTGGAAATCTGCCATACTGTTCTCCCCTTCACGTGAGGTTCAGATCCTCCCGTATCCTCACCGTTGTTTCTGTTTGCCCTTCTGTTTACAGCCATCCGAGTGGGTGTGCAGTGGCATCTCACTGTGGCTTTGATTTGCATGTCCCTGGCGGCTGATGGTGCTACTGAACATCATTTCTTGTGCTTGTTTTGGCCATTCCTGTATCATTGGGGCAGAAATGTCTACTCAAATATTTTGCTCATTTTCAACTGGGTTAATTGTCATCTTCTTGAATTTTAAGAGTTCTGGATATGAGTCTCAGGCGGGCGTCTAATGTCTTGATTTCCAGAGCAGGCTAGATCTTGAGATGGTGAGACACCATGGTGGGCCTGTGCCTGGACTGCAGAACCAGCTCTTGCTGGAGGCAGAGGCCTGTGCTTGCTCAGCTGGGGAGGCTTGGAGGAAAACTCCAGGTGCTTCTGGGTCTCTGATGGCTTGAGGTAACAGTTGGGGAAGTGTGGAGAGACACCAGGTTGTGGGCCTGCTCTTATGACATCCTGCTGAGGAGGATGGAGAGCTTGTCACCTCTGGCCTCTGACCTTTCTTCTTTCCAGCAAGGAATACCCCAGAATCTTCAGAACCCATAGCCTGTCTCCCTCAGAGCCACCAAACCTGACCCCAACCCTGTCTCTGCAAAGGTCCTCAAAGCAACTTTGGGGTTCATGCCCAGCTGCAGATCCCCAGGCTGGGAGCCATCAGGTCTCCGGGACATACTTTCCTCCACTTGCCATCATACAAGCCATCCAGCTCTAAAGATACCAGTGTGAACCTGGAAGCCACCACCCCACCTGGGACTCAGGGAGAAGGGGATGCTTTGTCCCTTGGGGCTGCCATCTACCCTTCCCACTTTAGGCCTGGGTCCTATGAACCTGTATCCTGGAGAAAATTCTCCAGCAAAAGGATTTTCTACCTTCAGGCCTGAGCAAGACACCTGAAACGGGCTTGGGTGTCTGCCACAGGAGGCCCACAGCAAGGTTGGTCCTCGGGGGCAAGGGTGTTCAATGTTTACCTCTGTGTCCCCAGCTCCCTGAACAAAAAGGTGGTCATTTTCCCAAGCGCTCCCTGGGCATGACTGAGACCGAAAGCCCAGGCCCTAACCCCTCCCTCCCTGCCCCTCACAGAGTGACGTTGTTAAGCTCTTGGCACCTCAGTTTCCTCTTCTGCAAAATGCGATATGACGCATCTCACAGTACTGGCTGCGGCTACAGAGAATTAGGGAGCCCGGCTGGTGAAGCCACCTGGGAGGTGGCCTGGGGCTTTCCCCTCAGAAGCCCACCTGGGACACACTCCTCTGGATTTGCACAGCTGTGTATGGACCACAGCTTCTGTCCTGTGGGGCTGTCCTTGTCTGTGTGTCTCCCCTGACAGATCAGGTGGCTCCTTGGGGGCAAGGGTTTGCTGTGCTCACATCTGTGTCCCCAGCTCCTCTGAGCCAGATAACAGGGACTATACAGCTGAATCCATGATCCCCCCCTCAGGGATTCCCAGTTCGAGGACTCAGGAGCTGGACACAGGCCCTGAGGACCAGTGGGCTTCATCCTTGTCTCAGGTAGCTGAGGATAGGCTGAGTGCAAGGCCAGCATAGGCAGGCACAGGCCACCAGACATGAGTGGGCAGCAGGGCCCCCACGAGCTCCGTGCTCTGCTCTCCCTGTCAGGGACGCGCTTGGCTAGTTGGAGTTTGTTGACATGGGGCCAACCAGTACTTGTTCCTCATTCTCAGTGTCTCCTGTCCTGGATTGTCCCTGACTCCCCCAGGGCAGAGTCTCTCCCCCACCCCAGCCCCTGGGTGATCTGAGCCCATCTTTGCCAGACTAGAGTCCCAGTGGGGCTGTACCACACCAGGAACTTGATGTTACAGCTCTCCCACTCTTAAAAGGCACAGCACCTGGTGGGAAGGGTGCTGTACCTGGCTCAGTGTGTAGGTTCTCAGCTCAGATGTCCCCTTCCAGGAGTTGCAGGCCACCTCAGACAGGTGGCCCCGCCTTC
Source organism: Otolemur garnettii (assembly GCF_000181295.1). NCBI lineage: Eukaryota > Metazoa > Chordata > Mammalia > Primates > Galagidae > Otolemur > Otolemur garnettii. Next base: position 958,903 of record NW_003852652.1, on the reverse strand, counting down.
CAATTCCCAAACTCCATGGACATCCTGGTGCCATAATGCTCTGTGTGTTCCTGACCTATGCAGCTTAAGACAGATGCGCTGCTCACCAGCAGTCAACCCCCTACCCCAGACCTGCTGGAGTGAGAGTAGTAGAAACTTTCCAAAGGATGGTGATCCCCCTGCCGCTGAGCTCTGGCTTCCCATCCAGCCTTGGACAATTGCCAAAAGACTTTCTTAGTCTCAGCTCCTCACTCGTCCTGCAGTCTTGTTCAGGTAACAGAGATGTAATGTACTAAAAACATACTCAGGAAAGTGCCTGGTCCCATAAAAAAAGCAACCTGACACTAGGCTAGGGAGGGGGAAGATCAATGAAGCCCTTGCCCTCTAACCCGCCATGGCTTGAAGCTGCCTCCCTGTACAGACTGAGTGAGGCCCACCTGCTTCTTGCTTGAGGCCCTGGGGTGCAGGTGGGTATAAGTTTCCTCCCATACTTGGCTGAGGAGAATTCTAGGTGGGATTGCCAGGTATAACACAAGATACTCAGTTATTCAGAAAAACAATGAGTAATATATACTAAAAAAAGGTATTCGTTGATCTGAAATTCAAACTGAACAGGGCATCTGGTGTTTTTGTGAATTCTGACAATCAGCTCTCAGCTTTGTCCTGATTGGTCAACCCAGGGCTGGAGCCTGGCTCCTGGGCTGACAACAGACAAAGGCCAGGGCCACTGCGTGTGGGGGTTAGGATTGGTTTAAGCCAATGAGGGCTCATCTTGGTGTTGAGGGTAGGGTGTGTGATCCCCCAATCACTGGGCAGAAAGGCTCAGGGATGATGCCACAGAGACCACCCTGGTTCCCTATAACTGAGAAGCCACCAGTTACTGCACAGTCTTCTGTCCATCTGGGGAGACTGTCTGGAATGGAAAGTCTGTAGGTTCAGGCAATGTCTAACTCCCAGCCCTTCTTTGGTTACTTAAACAGAGGTCTCACCCTTTTCCCAGGCTGAAGGACTGAGGCAGGGAGCCTAGGAAGGGAGGTGGCCGGCTGGAGGGTGCAGTGGCCTCCTGAGTGAGAGCACGGGGCTACAGAGAGGCACCTGGTTGGCATCTCTTAAATCTGTTCCCGCCTAAGAACTTTATGGGCTGGAATGGTGCTGCTCACATCCACCAGCAAGGAGGCTGTGGACATCCACTACTTTTGTTTTGGGGGCGGCGGCAATGCAAGGCGTTGTCATTCTTTACTGGGGGCCCAAGCTGTGCTGGCAGGAGTCATCCTCCACAGTGAATCCCAGGATGACTCCTGTGCGCAATGGAGGCCCAGACTGGGGAAATGACCAGCCCAGGGTCACTTGGTGTTAAGCCACTTCCTGGCTTCTGAGTCAGCTGGTGTTCTCCTTACCAACACTCACTGCCAGCTGAACACCGGTTTCAAGGTCTTTTCCTGGGTAAGATGCAGGAGTGTTCAGTTTTGTAACCCGACATCCCATGCTTACTGCACCCAGGGTCAAGGGAATGTGCTGAGACATCGCCCGTTTTTCCTTAAAGCCTGGGAAGGGGTCCTCCTGGGTCTAGCTAGGCGGAGAAGGTATAAGTAGCCCCTTAAACTATGATTTCACTGGGTAGTGAGAGATTATTTCCATTCCCAGTGAATAATGAACATTCTTGTTTGAGTGGCCCTGTTGTAGGAAGCTTATTAGGTAAGTGGTGGTGAAGATAAAACGTGTGGATACAGTGAAGCCCCAGGGGTCAGGAGCCAGTGATGAAGTTTGGCCAATGTGGCCTCAGTTGAAGCAGCCGGAAGCCAAAGTTCCCTCTATCCTGGGCTTCCAGCTGTGGCCACAGCCGAGCTCTGATGATGGGTTAAGACAGAGTAACCCAGCTGGCCTGCCTTGGAGGTCAAAGTGACCATGAGTGGGGCCCAAGCCTGCTGCTCTGCTTGGCTGGCAGCTTCCATGGCCCCTGAGGGCCCATCCCTGTGGCCCACCCCTGGGCTCTGGGTTGGGGGCCCCCCAAAGCAGGCTTCCTCTGCTGGCATCTGGGAGCCCCTTTGGGTAGGTCTGCACTACCTCCTCTGACCCTCCCCTGAGACTTGTGCAGTCTCAAGTGTACCTCCTGAGTACTCTTGGATGGATTCCAGGGAGGTGAGGGGTACAACCCATTTCACAGATGACACCCATTTCTCAAATGTCCCCTGGCCAACTAGTGCATCTGTGCAGTGCAAAGCTCAGACTGCCAGGGAAAAAGACTAAGAAAGCTGGCAACTTTGCCACCTCCTCCCTGAGTCTCTGAGGTTTTGTGTGGACTTAACAAGGTAAAATAGAGATGCATTTGGAGCCGACCTGGTACCTGGGAAACACCGTGACACGCAGCTGCCCATTCCTGGTGTTGCTGTGGTCCCAGCTCTGCTCTCCCTAGTTCTTCATTCCCTGGTATCTGAGAGATGTCGGCTCCAGATGAGTGGCAGGAACACGTCCTCCTACACACGAGGCAGGTAGGGCAGGGGATGGCCTTTTGACCCACCCCGAGCTTCTTCTCTGCTCCAGCCTGAGCCAAGCCAGAGTGACAGAGTAGGGTGTCCAGGAGCCCAAGAAATGGGGCAGTGAGCAGAGCTGCCCTATACCAGACCTTGCCCCTGTGTGTCCCCATCAGCAGCCAACCTCTGGGGCCACCCAGTGGGTATAGGATAGAGCACAGGGCTAAAAGTGCTTGGCACTAAGAACAGGGTATTCTGGACAAAAGCCATGCATCACTGGCTGGCCACCAATACTGAGTACTTGTTAGACACAGGGTACTGTCCCAGCCCTAAGTCATATATTAGCAGTGATAAGATTAAGGTAAGCCAGAAGCTCAGTAAACAGGATGTGTTAAGAGTTCAATCATGCAGTTAAAGAAAAACTACGTTTTTTAACCTTTACTCTCTCTTTGAAGTTTTCTGCTACATTGTATTTTCTCATGCCTCTTGTTCTGATTTCAATAAAAGCCCGTGAAGAACGTGGGAGGGGGCTGCACCCTTGTTTATCCTTGTGCAGTGCTTGCTGGTGTTGACCTCCTGGGGTCTCTCAGTTCAATGGAAATGGACTGAGTAGGTGTTATTCCCTCACATCGAATCACAGAGACAAGTAGAGCCATGCAGCCTGGGGTGCAGAATGAAGACTCTTGGCTTCCAGCAGATTCTTCCTTACTCCACTTTTCCTTCCCCATGTGTGACAACCCAGGGAGCAGATGTGTGGTCAAGTCTTGAGTCGTTTCTGCAGCCAAAGCCATGGGGGTGTATTAAGTCCTAGCTGTGCTCTTGGTAAGCTGCCTGATGTGGAGTGTGAGACCCTTGGCCTCACTAAGCCTTGGGTTCCTGGTCTGAAAAATGGGGACAAAGTTGCCTGCTTCCTAAGTCTATTACACACACGAAGCAGTGTCTGCATGAAGCCTGCAGAGCTGGGCTTGGAACCCAGGCAGCTGGTTCTGGGGTCTATGCCTGAACCTTTACATTTGCCTCTGCAGAGAGTCTGGTCTGGAATCATGGGTCCTGAAGCCACCATGAGTTAATGGGGTTGCAATGCTAATACCCCTCAGCCAGGCCTGGTGCCAGGCATGGGGTGCCCAGAACAAAGTGACACAGGCAGACCCTTGTGAGGGCACATGGGCAGCCAAGGAGACATGCATTTCAGACACAGCATTTTCTTGTCACTACGATAATACATTTTTCTTGCATGGGATACTTTCTGCCTGTCTGATGGCATTGATATAACAGCAAGGGAGGGGAGATAGACCAGGCCCCTGGCTGTGTGGAACTTACTTCTTATGGGAGGAGCCTGAGAATAAGGAATACATTAACAGGATAATTTCAGAGAGCCATAAGTTCTAGAAGTAAATGAAGTAAAAGGAAGTAAAGTGAAGTAAAAGGAAAGAGAATGACTGGGCAAGGGTCTTGGGGGAACCTCCCTAGAGAGATCTTGCTAGGAGGCATCTCTGAGGTGAGTGTGCGCAGAGCCCTGGAGGATGAGAATTTCTACAGGGTCTAAAGAGGATAGTTCTCCAGGGGGGGATGGTGCAATGGGGAAGGAGTAACAGTCTTAAGAAGCTGCTCTTGGGACAAAGCAGAACCAGGCATTCCCAGCTAGGGAAACCTCCTAGACAAAGGCCTGAGCTTGGGAATTGCCCATGATCTGGCCCATTTGGTTGGCTTGAGGCAGATAAAGCTGTTATTTTGTAAATGTTGGGGTCTGCTGAAAGCATGCTTCCCCATACCCCTATTGGCCACACATGCAGCTCAAGCCATGGGAAGACCTGCAGGGAAAGCAGCACAGGCAGTGGGAGTGGCATGTGCAAAGGTCCTGAGGCAGGTGGGAGCTTGGCCATACTGAGCCAAAGGAAGAGTGGTATGACTTTCAGAGTGACATGGGGGAGGGGTAGGAATCCTGAAAGTTTGGCAGGGACTAAGTCAAACTGGACTGTAGGCCTTTGGGATGGATTTGGATTTGAACCAATTCTGAATGCTCTTTGATGCTATATCATGATATGGGCATCTTAGAACATGGAGGAGGTAATCTCAGTCCCATGTGTTGCAAGCTTCCAGTAAAGGCCCCAGGGAGCCCCAGGGAACTTTGTCCCTAACCCCGATAGCTCAGGAGTGGTTTCCTATGAGGCAAGTTTTTGAGGGCATGGGGCATTAGATGGAGCTCAAGACCACTGGCTGTGTCCAGGAAGTTTGCTCTTGTGGGGCAGAGGAAGGAGGTTGAGGGGTTTGGCAAAGTAGCCAAAGGCCAGGTCACCTGGGCTCTGCTTCATGTGAAGCCAAGGCGCGGAACTGACCAGATGAACTTCTTATGGCCTACACAGTGCATGGATTTCAATTATTTTAATTGTAGTATTTTGAAATTAAGATTTTTATTTAAAAATTCAGATTTCTGACTTGCTTGAACAGGAAAAAACTCTGGCAGCCCCAGGCCCCCGTTCCCACCTGCCAGGGCTGATTGGAACCGTCCCCTCTGCTTGCCCACACTCCTACTGCTCCCTATTGCCTCCTACCAGCTCCCTTCACTCCTGTTCCCCAGGCTGTTTCTGTGCACATGTGAAGTCGGGGTTCCTACTGGGGCAATGGGAGCCACATTAGGGTGAACTCATGGTGACAGTATTAGGATGGACCATTGAGGCTGGGATAGAGGCATGGGAAGGGGGGCGGGTGTGCTAGGACCCAGGGAACTGTGGTCACCTTATCCTTGGGTGCTGACAAATCTTGATGTCAGAAGGTGGCATGGGAGACAAGGGAGTAACTGGCTGCCCCCAGTCCAGACTATTCTTGCCGAATTTCTCATGATGACACTGTGGGCTTGTCTTCATTCCCCGCCCCCTTCCCTGCCCCTTCATGCCCTCCTAGTTGACCTTTCATCTGGAGAAGTCTCTTCCTGTCTGGATGGGACTTTCCATAAATGGAACCATAAATCTGGCTGGACAGTTGTCATTAGCAGTGATTGAAGGCTTCCCACCCCACCTTGGGGTATCCCCTGTCCTGAGAGCCTTTGTTCCTAGACGGGTAGATGGCAGGCAGGCCTTGTCCCCTAGGACATAGCTCTCCCTTTGCTTGCCCTAAGCCTGTGTGCACCCCATGTCCCTGAGTCACAGCTCACTCAACCCAGGTCCTTGATGACTCAGCATCCTGGTCACCAGTGTCTGTGGAAATAAGAGCTGCTCAAAGCTTGGTGTTGCAGAAGGCTGCAGGGCCTGAGGTGTCATTTCAAGACCCCTGTGAAGGGGCTGTGCAGGTGTGGCAATGTGTGTAGGTGGGTCTTCCTGCCACCCTTCCTCCCTAGGGGCTGGAGATGCTGCTCCCAGCTGCTCATCTCTCCCTGGAAGGCCTTTTGTTGCCGTGGAGTGTGGCCTTCCTTTCTTCTTTGTAAGGAATAAGTGCTTCAGGAAAGAAGGGCAGTCATGAGTGGCTAGGATGTTGCACTGGCCAATTCTCATGTCCCCTGGGGTGGCATGCCCAGCTAGCCCCACTGTACAGAGGGGAAACCAAGGCTCAGGCACATGGTGACAAGCAGGTGGACACTACTGTTAAGGTTGGTGCTAGGAGTCCCCCCTCCACCCTGAAGCCCCTCTGCTGACCCTTTGCTCTTCGGCTCTTGTGACATGCTGTGTTGCGAAGGTCAGGTGCTGTGGCAGGCTGAGCCGGGCTGGGCTGGGGGTGCCAGGTGCGGCCTGTCTGTGACTCCCACCCCCAGCTTCCAGGTCTGATTGGTCCTTTCTGGTGGGAGCACTTGTCCTCAGGGTCTGGAATGCCTGGGCTTTTCCAGTGTCCAACTGTAGTGGGTCCTCAAGTGGGCACAGATAGACATTTTCTACCCTGTATATCCCTGTATATCTCTATCCCTGTATATCCCTTCTAGTCAGAGGTATAGATTTGCTTTAAAACTTGAAATAATACTTTCTGAGGGGTTTGAACTGAGTGATTTATCTGCAGGTTTGAATGACAGGTCCTCAGTCTCAGTGTGACTGTGGGCAAATTTCTCAATTTCTCTGTGCCCTAGTTTCTCATCTGGCAAATGGAGTAGTAATGGCAGCAGGTATTGAAGGATTTAAGATACACAGAGCCCTTAGTGCAGGACTGGCTCTGAGTCAGTGCTGGGCACGGCTGCAGCCACCTCACTTCATCGTCACTGCCACCCTTGTGAGGTTTGTGCCATCATTGGACCCATTTTCTATTCAAGAAAACTGAGGCCCTAAGGTCAGACAATTATTTTTAAATCCTGAAATAAGAATGTCATGAAGGGGCTCAGAGAGCATGAACTAGCCCGACCCATCCCCTTCCCCTCCAGGCACACTCTGCCCCCCTCTCTCCCCGCTTGCAGTTACATCCCCACCCTCAGCCTTCCCTGGCTAGGAGCCAGCTCCTAATAGCCCCTGGATTCTGGGGAAGCCCAGGGAAGCCACACTCCCATCCCTTCTGTGGAGGTTTCTGCCCCTCCAGACTCTACCCAGGAGACATCTCAGTCTCCCACTACCTAGTTTCCAGGGAATTCAAAACAGCCTTGAACCCCTTTTGGCCGTGCCCTATAGGTGGCCTGACGCACATATGACCTGGGGTGGCGGATCCCATAAGGGTGTCTGAGCGTTTTTTATTTGCTCTAGCACACACTGCACACACACAGCCGTCTGGAAGAATTCCTGGGCTGAGCTACATGTGACTTAGTGCTCCCAGCGCAGGCCTGCTTGCGGGCGTCTGGGTGTATGAACCCACCCGTGCATATCAGCTTGGTAAATTTAACTTCTTCATTATGGAAAATTTCACAAGTGCACAATGGAGAGGACTGAGCAGTGACTCTGGCATCCCCGCCCTTGGTTTCAGCAGCGGCAGCGTTTTGCCAATCTTGTCTCATCATCTCCTTGCAGGCACGCTGTCCGGCCTTTTCCCTTTTGGCTGTAGTATTTCAAAGCAAACTGCAGACATCATACCATGCATATCACTTTTTAAAACTTTAACTTTGAAATCATTATAGATTCGCAGGAACCTGCACAGAGAGTGCAGAGTGGCCCTGTGTGCCCTTCACCCAGTTTCCCCTAATGGTTACTTCCTACATTATCTACAATATTGAATGTCAATTTTTGTTGTCTGTAATGTCAAAACTCAGATATTGACATTGGCAGAATATGTGTGTGTGGTTCTATGTCATTTTGCCACTGTGCAGATTCCTGTAACTACCCCCTGTAAAGAACAGAGCTTCCCTGTCACCACCAAGATCCTCATAAAGTCATGCTCACCCCTCCCCCACCACCCCCGACACCCAGTGAAGCTGGTCTCCATCTCTATAATTTTTTCATTTGGGAATTATCATAGAAATGGAGTCAGGGCTGGGTGTGGTGGCTCATACCTGTAATCCCAGTACTTCGGGAGGCTGAGGTGGGAGGATCAGCTGAACTCGAGGCTGCACTCCAGCCTGGGTGACAGAGCAAGACCTAGTGTCACTCTCATTCTCCCTCTCAAAGGAGAAATAGAATTTTCTATGTGGCCTCTGAGATTGGCTTTTTCCCTTACACAGCACCATGCCCTTGAGATCCACTCAAAGTCGTGCTGTGTCATCAGCTCATCCTTCTGTGCTGTCCAGTGGCATCCGTCCCCGGTTTGCTGAACCATTCACCTGTTAGTGGGCATCTGGATTTTTTCTAGTTTGGGGATATTATGAATAATATCCACAGATACAGGTGTCTTTGTACCCTCAGTTTTCTTTTCCCTATACTCCTTATGCTCAGGAGTATGACTGTATAAACATCTAAGCTTATGTTCAGTTTTTAAGGAAAAGACACAATCTTCTCCAGAGTGGCTTCCAGAGCACATCATTGTAAAGGGAAGCGCCTACTTCCTGGAGCCCAAGGAGCCAGTCCAGGGATGCTGAATAGCCTGTGCGCAGCTTGTGGTATCAAGCACTTACTATGTCCCAAGGGAAGACCCTGGGGGAGCACAGACCCTGTTGACAAGAGCAGGGGAGGAACAGGCCGCTGCAAGTCCTGCCTCCTGACCTTTGCCCGAGCCCCCTCCTCTCTCCAGCACAGGTGGAGCTGTGGCTCTTCTGCCAGTTCAGTGCTCTCGGTTGTACTGGGTTGGCCTTGCCTCCCTGGCACCTGGGTCCTGCAGGAAGGACCCCGACCCAACCTCATCTGTACCCTAGAACCCACATCTCTCCTGTCATCTTGATAGGAGCAGGGAGCGTAAGAAGATGCATTCTTTCCTCTCTATCCTCTCCTGCAGCGGGATTTGAGTCTCCTCCCTCCTTGCTGTGCGTTGGAGAGGTGACGACACTGTCTGCCTGCAGTAAGAATGGGAACACCCACCATCTGCTAAGCACTGTGGCTGGCACTTGAGCAAATGATGTTGTGGTCAGCATGACCAGCCTGTATTGGGTCATCACCACTGCCTTAGAGGGTGACTCCCAGCTCACAAGTGACAGAACTGGAGTTGGAAACCATGTCCATCTGACCCCTCAAACCAAGTGTTTCCAGCTGAGCTGGTTAGGAGGGTTTTTTACCAACTCTGCAGGAGAAGGCTCGTCTTTTATGCCCAGGATGGGGTAGCCTGGACCTCTGAACTGTCTGGACTCAGGCACTAGTTGCCCTGCTGCCTGGCCGTGGTTCACGTGCCCTGCCATGGTGGGCCCTGCTCAGGAGCCACCATTGGGAGGGGCCCAATGTAAACCCTGTGGTCTATTGCACCCACTGCTCTTGAGTGAAGTCTTTCTTCAGGCCTGAACTCACAGGCCTGCCCTTACTTATCTCACACCTTGACTTTCTTGCTGTGTGAGCCCAGGCAGGTGACTCAGCCTCTCTGATCCTTCATGTCTCTTCCATGTGGGGAGATGAATCTTTCCCTTCCCAGGCAGGTCTAGCTGTTAACAAATTGTTAACCTGAAAGATGCCCAGTTGTGAGAGGGAGATGTTTGGACTGGCGCCCCTGCATGCAGTGTGACCTGGAGCAGGTTGCTTTAGCTCTGGGCCTCCTCTTCCACTTAGCAGAGATAGCTCTTAGGATAGGTGTGCCAAGGCAGCTCAGGACAGCGCTCTATGTGGACCCAGAAGCATGGCACAAACACCGAGCTTTTCTCTCCATTAAACCCCAAGCTCAGGGCTCTGTATTTTTCATTTCTGAGCCTATTTCTCTTTTGTGGCTCCAAAAGTTGAGTTAGGTGAGTGTATTTCTGATTGAGTCACAGTGCCTATATAGCTGGGGGAGTGGAGACAGCATTCCTCCTCTCAGCACTGTGCCAAGCCTAGTGCTGGGGACAGAGAGAGGACTAGGGAATGGTATCTGCCCCTGAGAGGCCCATGGTGTACTGGGGATTCAGGAGTAGACAGAACATCCACTGCTGGGTGCCATGGGCAGCAGTGGAGGAGTGTTTCAGGAAGAAACCCAAGCCAGCCAGGTGAGGCAGAGGAAGGCTGCTCAGGGGATGTCCTTGAGGCATGCATGGGATCTCAAGGTGAACTGTATACTGGTGGGAGGCAGGCAGGCAGGGATTTGGAGAAGGATATTCTAGGCAGGAGGAACAGCACAAGGGAAGGTCTGGAGATGCGGGTGTGAGTGACACACCCTATCTCCAGGTGCCCCAGGTGTGCAAGTTGGCAGAATCACCTGGTCTTCCTGCTGGGTGCTGAGTTCAGCAGTTCAGCATCTGCTTCCTCCATGCCCAGCTTGCACCCTGGGGCAAGGGGTCCTTTCCAAAACCATCCATCCATCACCTGTATTCATCCATCTATTTCCTCATCCATCTCTCTGTCCATTTCTTCATTATCCATGTGTTAGTCTATCCATCTATTCATTTATTCATGTGCCCATCTACTCACTCATCTCTGTCCATGTGCCTTCCCATATACATGGACATTCATTCATTCATTTATTCACAAATGCATCCAGTCATTCATCCACTATTTATCTGTCTAATCATTCATTTATTCATCCATACCATCAGGATGACCATTAGAGCTGTCATCATATAGCACCCAAAACACATGACAGTAATGAACACCGCTCAGCAGGACACCACCACATATCAACATGAGCATAGCTGTGAGACGCTGATAGATCTGAGTGATCAAGTTGTTTGTACAGTGTTGCCAATGCAAGTGCACAGTCGCAAGTTCACAAACTTAATTGTCAGCCTCTTGTACTATGACTGCTCTGATGGCCATTCCAGAAAAGAGTTCCAGAATAGTGGATAAGGCACTGGCATTGGTGCACAGCTTCCCAAGGGGAGCACTTTGAAAGCGGCCATAATGATATTCAGCAAAGAGTTCTAGGATGAGTCTGTGAACTGAGTTGTTAGTCCTCATATTTATCAAGTGCTGATGCTGCACCAAGTTCTGCTGGGCAGAGCCCTCCCTGGGGACACAAGTGTTGAGCAGATGTGGGCTGAGGGTTACCTCACTCCCTGCCCTGCCGGGCCCTGCCCAAGATGGGCACGGACTTGCCCCTGGAGTTCCTCCCTGTCCTGGGTTGCTTATTCTTGTTAAGAGGGAGGAGGCCCTTACCTCTTGGCTTGGAAAACTGTTTCTGACATTTTATTCTTGTTACCTCCCCAGACAGTGAGGAGATCAACTCAGACCACAGGTGGCTACACTGTCCTCAGGACAGGACCTCCCTCCTGGCCCTGCCCGGAAAACTGCCATGCGCTATCTCTTTAGGGATAGGCATGTGTGCTGAGCTGCTGCTGACCAAGCGCAGCTTCCTCCAGCCCCCAGGCCTTTGGTTTTCCAGACAAAACACCAAATGTTCATGCCGCCTGTTGAGCCTTTTGACAGCTGGTTCCCTGATGGTCCTAGAGCCTCTCAGTGGCCTTTTTAGCTTTTGGGAAAACCAAAGCCTTTACTAAACTCACTGTGGAGCCCTTCTAGTGTCCCTAAACCAAAAGGTTTGTGGGCTGCTATCTTTCCACTTAAAGATTTGAAAACAGCTGTGCATGGTGGCACATGCCTGTAATCCCAGCACTATGGGAAGCCAAGATAAGAAGGAGGATCATTGGAGGCCAGAAGTTCATGGCTACAGTGAGCTATGGTTGTGTCACTGCTCTCCAGCCTGGGCAGCAGAAGATCTTGTCTCATACCAAAAAAAAAGTGAGGGTGGTGCCTGTGGCTCAAAGGAGTAGAGCACCGCCCCATATACTAGAGGTGGCAGGTTCAAACCCAGACCTGACCAACAACTGCAAAAAAAAAAAAAAAAGTGAAAAAAAACCCAATTCCCCTGCCTCTTGAGGTCATAGCAGTGGCAAGGGAGAAGATTTCAGGCTGCAGATAAGGCTGGACCTCTTAGGGGGGCCCCCTCCATGTAGAATGCCAGGGAAGGCAGAGAGAAGGGGATTCAGCTCTGTCTGTGCTGGAGATAAGAGGGGTCTGGGTCAGCCTGGCCCAGAGAGTGGAGAAGCTGGGCCCCTGGTCTGCTCACTGTCCCCAAGATCACAGGCATGGCCAGGTAGTGACATCATCTGATGTACTGGCAGTGGTCACCACGCCATGGGAAGCGACATTCTTAGATCAGTCCAGGATCGGGTACATGTGTCCAGGTGAGAGGTGGACTTATGTGACTTTCGTAAAAAAAGATACTAAACCGCATGCACCTTGCATTCCCGTTTCTGAGGACTAGATAATGACCACGGACAAGGTGGCTTAAAAAGAAATTGCTTCTTTGCATGCCCTGGTCCAGAAGACCAAAATCCAGGTGTTGACAGGGCCATAGGTACATTCACAGGTGCTTGGATTCAGGGTTTCGATGTATCTTTGAGGGAACACACTTCAACCCACAACACCACAGGACCCTGATTCTGTTTAGAAACACACTTGTGGCCGTGTCCTGTTTTCTAATCTGGATGCTCATTACATGGGAGTTTTTGCTCTGAACATTCATCAAGCTATAAGTTTACGATTCATGTACTTTTATGCACATATGTTATATTTCCATTACCACATCATAAAACATCTATTCATGAGCTGGAAAGAAAGGCAGGCAGCCCCTGCACCACCTCCCCGGGGAGTGGGTCTGTGGGTTAATTTCATTTTCTCCCCATATGTTCCAAGTTTTCTGCAATAAGCCTGATGTAACTTTACTGAATGAAAAATACACACATATTGTAAAAGAAGAGCTGGGAACGGAACCGTCACTCATCGAACCTTCCCTATCCCCAAAGATATTGTTCTAATAAAGAGGTGGGGATCTGAGTGAGAATTTGGCTGCCCTTAGAATTATTTCCAAATAAATATTTTTAGTGCCATTACACACTCTCTTCAAATGTCCTAGGGATGATTTGTGGCCCTGATGATCCGAATAGTTTTTCCATAGAGTGACTGGTATGTCTCCAGCAGTACCCTCACCTGTGTCCTCTTCCTGAGGACGAAGGTAATAATAGGACTGATCTCATGGGTGGCTAGGAGGCTTAACTGGGATACTGCACGTGAAACCCTGTGTACCGGGCACTGGCACAGGGGACGGGCTGCCACAAGTACCCTGCTGATCAGAAGATGCCAGGGTGCAAGGCAGGCACTCCCAGCATCAGGTTCAAAGGCTCAGCGTGAGGGGATGTCCAGTACACGATAGCTCTCCCTGGTCCAGAGGGGCACCCTGGGGGACAAAGTGGAGTGCTGGGGCTCCCCTTCCCTGGCCTGTTTCCCACGTCGCCTCCTTTTAACTGATCCTGATGCTCTCTCTCTGTCTCCCTCATTGCCACAGCTGTGCACTCTCTCATCGTGTGAGTTTAAAGCAGCTGCTGTCACAACTGTTCATCTTTCACAGGGAGACTTAGAGGTACCTGCTGGGGGAGAGGTGGAGGAAGAGGGGAGACGTGTCTTTCTGCCCCCCTGGGTCAGCTCACCCAGATCTGACTGTCCCAGGGCTTTGGAATTTGGACACAGACCTGCTTGCAACTTGCTCATCTTTATGACAAGATCTGTCTGAATTGTGAGTGCAGAAACTCTGTCTCAGCTGGTCTGCTGCCCACAGCAGCTGGTGATTGGGTAGGCCTTATTTATGTACAAGGTCATTCTTTGCAACCTTGTAAATGTGAAAGATTAAAAACCTTAACCCCCATCAGTAGGGTGCTGATTAAATTAAGGGCACACTCCAAATAACTGAATATACCACACAGTTGTGAAAAACTAGTAAGGACCCATTTCTAACCTTTATTAGGTAAGAAAAGCAAGGTCCACACTGTGTGGCATATACCTCTGTGTAAAAAGAGGGAGTACGTGAGAATATGTATTTGTAGCAGCTTATATTTGCATGAAGACTCTGCCATTCACCAAATGACTAAATGACAGAGCTGAAGGTGAAACTTAGTGATGAGGGGACATGCAGAGGGGGACACAAATTCGTTCATTGCCTTTGTGGGGTGTGTAAGCATGCAACTTTTTAAAATATCAACCTTAAAAATGCACTGCCTTGGCTTGGTGCCTGTGGCTCAAGCGGCTAAGGCGCCAGCCACATACACCTAAGGTGGCAGGTTCAAATCCCCAGCCCGGGCCCGCCAAACAACAATGATGGCTGCAACCAAGAAATAGCCGGGCATTGTGGCGGGCGCCTGTAGTCCCAGCTACTTGGGAGGGTGAGGCAGGAGACTCGCTTGAGCCCAGGAGTTGGAGGTTGCTGTGAGTGTGATGCCATGGCACTCTACCCAGGGGTGATAGCTTGAGGCTCCGTCTAAAAAAAAAAAAAAAAAATGCACTGCCTTTAAAAAAGTCTCTGTTTTAAATGTAGCAGCTTGGGCTTGACTGTTACACTGGGTCTTGCGTCAGTTGTGTGACCTTGGGTAAGTTACTCAACCTCTCTGCTTCAGTTTCTCCATCCATGAATAGAAGTAACAACAGTTCCAACCTTGGGCAACTTGGATAATTAAATGAGATAAACTATGCCTAGTGCTGGGCTCAGGCAAGCAACAAGAGTGAATTGGTGTTGGCAATGGGCTTCCTGAAACCACTGTTGTTTGGAATGGCCCACAGGTGAGCCATGAGCCCTCAGCTGCTCCCTGTACCTTGGGGACCCTGGCCTGGTGCAAGCTGTTCCTTAAGTCATAGTAGGCTCATGGACTCTCCTCCACTTCCTCCGCATCCCTTGCTCAGTACAGACAGTGTGGGGACACCTCATGGCCTGGAGTCCTGAATGTTTGTTGGCTGAGAGCTGAGGGTATGGGAGGTGTAGTGGTCTCTAACCCTTTCACCACCAGAGACCAGTTTCATGGAAGGCAATTTTCCATGGACCAGGAAGAGTGAATGGTTTTGGGATAATTCAAGCACATTACCTCTCCACCCCTCAGATCATCAAGCATTAGGTTCTCATAAGAAACAGGCAACCTAGACGCCTCACATGCACAGTTCACAGCAGGTTTTGTGCTGCTATGGGAATCTAATGGGACATGGAGCTCAGGCAGTGATGCCAGTATGGGAGCGGCTGTAAATACAGGCGAAGCTTTGGTCACTCATCTGCCTCTCACCTCCTACTGTGTAGTCCAGTTCCTAAGAGGCCATAGGCTGGTACTGGTCTGTGGCCTGGAGGGCAGGGACTGCAGCATTAAAGCATACAAGTATCATTCAAATTGCTGAAGCTGAGTGTAAGGATGAAAATAGCAAGTCCTCCTGGGAGTCCACTTCCATTCTGTCCTGCTTGATGCCCTGGCTCTACTGCCTGGAAACCCCAAATGCGAGGAGCCCAGGGTATAGGCCCTGGGATCACACCCAGCCCTTGTGCTATACTGTACCAGTGACACCAGCAGGGTGGGGCACCACCTGCCCAAGGTCAGCAACTGGTGAACATCATGTCAGACTGTAGCACCTGGCTTAGAGACCATCTCACTTCCTGCCCAGCAAGGGCTTCTTCTAGAAGCTTCTACCTTCTATGGCTTCAGGGGCTGGATTTGCCAAAGAAACAGCCTCTGTGCCTGAACTAACAGCCAGTTAGTTCACCTGTGGAACAGGGCAATAGCCCTCCTGTCTCTTCCTCATGAGGACAAGGTAAGGCTTGCAGTCACTTTGGAGGAAACAGAGATGAACGGACCCGTGATCTCTTTTGCATGTCTGCCTTTACCCAGTGGAGATGTTTCTGAGATACAAGTCCATGTCAATTATGTCACATGATTGTTCTTTAAATGAGGGCAAACTTGAGTAGGAATATAGAACAGCCCCAGCCTCAAGTGTATTGGGATTCAGTTTTGTATGAATTAATTTAGTTTCTGTGTAAGCTACTATCCTACTGGGTTGGTGGAAAACCTTAGCCTCAGTTCTTTAAGGCTAATCCCTCTCATGGAGTTGTCACTGTGATCCACTGGGCTGATAAGAACAGGTGATGTTGGGGCAGGGGTGTCAGCCCCTGAGATCCAGAGGTTTGTGGCTTCTCAAGACAGTCTTACAGTCAGGATTGTCCATCTTCCCTTTTAAGGCCTCTTGGGTGTCCTATTCCTCCCACACTTCCTCCTCCTCAGAGTAATCTTTACCCTATTCCTTCTAGCATGTTCCTGGCCTGAGTATGGTATAGCCTCAATTCCCTGTGAGGCCCCTAAGGGCTAGTACAGGGGTTGGCAAACTTCCTAGAGAGCACCAGACAGTAAGGATCTTACACTCCACGGACTCTGTGATTTCTGTCTCCATGACCCAACTGAGGTCGGTCAAAACAGCCACAGACAACAATTCATCAACAAATTAGATATGTTCCAATAAAACTTTGTTTTCTTAGTTGTGCTTTTTTTTTTTTTTTCTAGTCAACAGAGTGAAAATTCAGCCTCCAGAATGGTAAAAATACGGTTGAACCTGTTGGTGGACGCCTCCCCTCAACAGTCTGTAACAAACTGGTTGGCATAAGGAACTCGTCCTACTGTACTGATGCCCAGTCATGTGCTGCCCAGTCTAGGAAAATTAAGACAACTTGAGAAGGTGGTTAATGTAGGAGGTGGTCAACTATGGACGTCCTACTGTATCTGCAAACCATATATCTAATAAGGGGTTAATATACAAACCATATAAAGAACTCTTACCACTCAATAGCAAAATAATAGATAACTCCAAAATGGGTGAAGGACCTGAATAGACATTTCTCCAACAGGTAGCTACAACAAATGGCCAACAAGTATATGGAAAAGTGTTCAACCTCACTAATCACTGGGGATATGAAAATCAAAACCACAATAAGATAATCACCTCCAGTCTATTAGAATGGTTATTACCCCAAACAAAAAACAACAATATGTAGTTGGTGGGAATGTAAAATGGTACAGACACAATATGAAAGTTTCTCAGAATCTTAAACATGGAACTATTACAAGATCCAGCAGTCCTACTTCTGGGTGGGTATCCAAAAGAATTAAAGTCAGGTTCTGAAAGAGATAGCTGCATTCCGGTATTTGCTGTGGCATTAGTCCCAATAGTGAAGGTAATAGCAACAATTCAAATGTCCATCAAGAGATGAATGGATTCAATCGAAAGGTGGTCTACCCACATAAAGAAGCACTACTCAGCCTTAAAAAGGGCAGAAATTCTGACACACACTATAACAGGGATAAACGTAAGCAATCACAGAAGGATACATAGACATGATTTTGCTTACATGAGGTACCAAAAATAGTCACACTCATAAAAACAGGGTAGAATGGTGATTGCCCTGTGCTGGGGAGAGAAGGAAGTGGGAGTTGCCATTCAGCAGGTGTAAGATTTCATTTATGTAAGCTAAGTTCTAGATATCTGCTGTATAACATAGTGCCTATAGTTAACACTGTTCTCTACACTTAAAAATGTACTGGGAGGGCGGCGCCTGTGGCTCAATGGGTAAGGTCCTGGCCCCATATACTGAGGACGGAGGGTTCAAACCCAGCCCCAGCCAAACTGCAACAAAAAAATAGCTGGGCGTTGTGGCAAGTGCCTGTAGTCCCAGCTACTCAGGAGACTGAGGCAAGAGAATCGCCGAAGCCCAAGAGCTGGAGGTTGCTGTGAGCTGTGACACCATAGCACATTACAGAGGGCAACAAAGTGAGGCTCTGTCTCTAAAAAAAAAATTACTAGGGGAATGAAAAGAAAGTCAGATTTTCATTCTCAAACACCAGCTCATTTGTGAATCCTTTTGTAAGTCAAATATCACTCCCTAATTTAAATTGGAGGGAAGATGGATTTTCCTACACTGATTTGCCTAAAGCTACCTGTGCTCAATGCTTTGGGTCACCGGACTCTCGAGGTCTCTTCCGTGAACATCCCGAATGCTCCAGGTGTGTGGCTGAGACCACCTGCTAGGGAGGCCCAGCTCTTGAAACAACCAATCAGAGAGACACTTTGAAGTAGAGGACAGGATTCAGCAAGCTGAATTGTTTGTATCCTACTGACTTCTGGCTGGAGGTATGATGTCTCTGAGCCTCAGTTTCCTCATCTGTGAAAGAGATGATAAATAGTAGCAACTTCCCCAGAGCTTCTATGAAGATGGTGCCTTAGGGACTGGTGAGCAGTAGATGCTTAACAAATGCAGTAAACTTAGTGTTTACCCGCTGATCACTTGCCTGGTTTCTCACACCAGCCAGGGACCCCTGAGGACAGGGAGCCATCTTGGTGGGAGCAGTGAGGGTCTTCCATCCATTGAGTCACTCAGGGAGAGAGGCTCACACCAAGATGTCTCCAGAACCAGCAGATGCCCAGAGCTTCAATACCAGTATCTGCTGGACTTTATAACTTGGTCTCTTCTTTGCTATCTTTCCATTATGATAATATATGACAAGTTCTTTAAGAATGTTTTTTGGTTTATAAAAACAGTAGGCCTGGGGGTAATCACCTTGTGATTCTCCCCACGTGCATGGTATTTGGAAATAAATATTTCTCTTATTACCAAAAAAGGAAGTTTATTTAAAGAGAAATACTAAGCAAAGAAAGTTCAGAAGGCAAAGTCATACTGAGTTGAGTTTGGGAAGCCCCAAGGTTGAATGGTGAACAGAGTCCTGGGATAGACACCCCAGAATGAGGTGGGGGGATCCTGAACAGTGAGATAGAAGCAAACCTCTTACAGGGTACATCTGAAGACCCTCTAGGGCGACATTTTCAACCAGTGTGTCATGAGAAGATCTTAGGTGTGCCTCAAAAAATTTTTAAAGATCATTAATTAAATTATTATTATTATTTTTGAGACAGAGCCTCAAGCTATCGCCCTGGGTAGGGTGCCGTGGCATCACAGCTCACAGCAACCTCCAACTCCTGGGCTCAAGTGAGTCTCCTGCCTCGGCCTCCCAAGTAGATGGGACCACAGGCTCCCGACACCACGCCTGGCTATTTTTTTTTGGTTGCAGCCGTCATTGTTGTTTGGCGGGTCCGGGCTGGATTCGAACCCTCCACCTTAGGTGTATGTGGCTGGCGCCTTAGCCACTTGAGCCACAGGCGCCAAACCTAATTAAATTATTTTTAAAAGAAGTTCAAAGCACCGTAAGTATATTCTTTTTGTTACTCTTTTTTCTGATCAACATAATTTAAGTGTGCCATGAGATTAAAAAGGGTGAAAAACACTGGTCCAGTGAACATCCCTGAGCCTCAGTTTTGTTACCTGCAAACTGGAGCAGGTGAAGATGGTGAGAATTAGGTGAGATCAAGTAGGTGGAGTGCTGGGCGCAGGGCCTGGCACTGCATAACACCCGGGGGTTCATTTTTAAGATGGGAGAGGGTAAGTGCCATGTGGTGCCCTGGATTGGGTTCTGGGACAGGAAAAGGGCATTGGTGGAAAACAAGGGACATCCGCGTGCATCTGGAGGGTAGTCGACACTCAGGGACCAAGATTAGCATCTTGGTGTTGGCATGGTCAGCTGAGACGTTTGCACTTGGGGTGGTAGGGTGATGGGGCGTGGGAACTCTCTATACTACCTTTGCGACTTTTATGTAAATCTACAATTACTGCAGAATAAAAAGCTCATTTAGAAACATTTAGAGGGCTAAGAGCAGAGTATAGTTCACAGGGGAAGGGAGGTGCTGAAGTTAACTTAGGAAATAACAGGGATTCCTGGAGGATCCCCCCGGGAGGACAGGGACAGTTGAGTCCTGGAGGAGAAAGGGGGGAAAGAGGGGGAGCTGAAGCCCAGCACTTCCCACCTGCGGGCCTGGCCAGATTCCCTTGTCACACACACCCTCAGGGGCCAGGTCCTTTCCTGGCTTAGCCTGGCCACACTTCTGTAATCACCTGATTCCTGGCTTTCTAGGTGTACCACATGCTCATAAGGGCCCTGTGCTTGGTCGAATGCTCTGCTGCCCCTGTTTTTGAAATTCTTAAGTTTTGAATAAGGAGACCTCCATTTTCATTTTGCACTGGTCTGGGCACTGTGGCTTACAGTAGTCCCAGGAGGATTGCTTGAGTCCAGGAGTTTGACAACAGCTTGGATGATACAGTGAGACCCTGCCATGTCTCAAAATTTAAAAACAAAAAATTTTGTTGTTGTTGTTGAGATAGAGTCCCACCCTATGGCCTGAGCAGAGTGCAATGGTGTCATAGCTCTCTGCAATCTCAGACTCAGACTTGGGCTGTGAGCATCCAGCTGCCTCAGCCTCCGAAAGCCGCTGGGATCACAGCCCTCACTGAGGTGCCTGGCTGGGTTTTTCCTTTTTTTTTTTCATGAGTCAGGGTCTCACTCTCACTCAGGTGAGTCTCGAACTCCTGAGCTCAAGTAATTCTCTCTCCTCAGCCTCCCACAGGGCTGGGATTACAAGCATGAGAAAAAAATTGCTTTTAAATTCATTTTGCACTGGGCCCCCCAACTAGGTCCCCAGTGGACCATGCATTCATTTCCTGTGTCTGCTGTTACAAATTTCTACAAACTTAGTGGCTTTAAAAACTTATATGTACTATCTAAGAGTTCTGAAAGTCAGAAGTCTAAAATATGTCTGTAGGACTGTGTTCCCTCGGAGGCCTGGGGAGGATTCACTCCCTCGCTTTTTCCAAGTCTACAGGCTGCCTGCACTCCTCGGTTCACAGCTGCTTCCTCTGGGTTCAAAGCCAACAGTATGCCATCTTCTCTTCTCTCACCCCTGCTTCCATCCTTACACCTTTTCTCTCTGACTCTGACCCCCACGCCTCCCTCTTGTCATTACATTGGGTCTACTTGGACAATACAGTAAGATCTTATCTCTCATCCCTGACTTAATCCCATCTGCCAGATCCTCCCTGCCATGGAAAGTGATACACTTACAGGTTCCTGAGATTGGGACGTGGCATCTTTGGGGGACTGTTACTTAGCTGACCACACCCATGAGCTGGATAGGCAGGGCCTCAACTGGTCCCCACTGTATCCCCACCTAGTATACAGGAGAGGCTCAATAATTGCAGAATGAGTAAGTGAATGTAAGGATTGGATATAGCTGGGGCACCCAGCAAGGGAGGGCAGGAAACTGGCTCAGGCATGGAGCACATTTTGGACAGTCACATTTTGGGGCTGGAACTCTACCTGGGTTGGTGGGCAGAGGTCATCAAGAAGCTGGCCTTAAGTGGCAGAAGACCAGACAAGGTGGTCAGAGCCTGGCCTTGCTGTGTCTGGGCCTTTTCAAGTCCTCCCAGACGGTGTTGCATGCCCTTTGGCTGCCGAGGCTGAGGGCATGCGAGCGTTCCTCCCTGTACTATCACCTCCCTTCCCCAGGGTCACCTCCTCCACCTTGAGGGGACAGGAGTAGAGCAAGGAAGCAGCTTGGATATCCCAATGCCCCACTCCGAGATGTACAGCAAAGGGTGTCATGTCATTGTGATGGAAAGATGGTGACCCAGTGGGCTGGCAGTCATGCCCTAAGCCCCTGGGCCTCTCCTCAGACCAGCTGTGGGGTGGTTTTGTTCTGTTCATAATTAATGCTGAGCGTCAGCTGCACAGCGGGCACTGGGCCAAGTCTGGGGATAGGGCAGTGACAAGCCGGGAGGGTCCCCACACTTCTGAGCTCAGCTGAGCCCGGACACAGTTCCAGGCAGGGGGAGTGCCAAAGGCAGAGGCCTGGGGTGGGACTCACACATGAGGAGGGAGAGGCCACCTTGCAGACCCCTCTCAGCTGGTTCTGAGAGGAAGGGGAAGGAGTGCAATGTTAATTTTATATTTACATAACATTCATGAGATACAAGTGCACTTTTGCTAAATTGATACACTTTTTTTGTTTCTTCTCATTCACAGCAACCTCAAGAGATTGCTGGGCTCAAGAGATCTTGTTACCTCAGCCTCTCTAGTAGCTGGGACTACAGGCACCCACCACAATGCCCAGCTAGTTTTTCTATTTTTAGTAGAGATGGGGTCTTGTTCTTGCTGAGGCTGGTCTCAAACTCCACCCACTTTGGCCTTCCAGAGTGCTAGGATTACGGGCATGAGCCAATGTGCCTGGCCTGATATACTTTTTTTTCTTTTTTAAAGAGAAGGGTCTTATGTTGCCCAGGCTGGAGTGCAATGGCCCTTCATAGAGACCATTGCAGCTCACTGCAGCCTTGAACTTCTGGGCTTAAGTGATCCTCCTGCCTCAGCTGTTGAGTAGCTGGGACTACAGGCACACACACCACTGTGCCAGTGTTATGATTTTTTTTTTTTTAAGTATAACTCTGGCAGCCCAATGGAAATGGCTTTAGAAAGCCTGAGTAGGGCAGGGAGAGCAAGGCCACTCCCATGGGTGCTACAGCCAGGGCTCAATCCCAGCTCCGGGCCTGCAGGATGGGACAGGGTCACCTTCCTCCCTGTCCATCCTCAGGGGATGCTGGCACTGGAGAGTTGTCATTTTGATATGGGGCTACTACCCCCAGCGAGGCAGGAGGATGTTCCCGCTTCCCTTCTACCTTCTCCCCAGATGGTCGGTCCCCCTAAATCAGGACATTGGTAGCCATGGACTCCAGGGAAGGCTTTTTCCTACCTCAGCCTGGGTGGACAAATGACCAAGAACCTCTTCACAGCACAGGTCTCCCTCCAGGGACTCCCTCCAATCTTCCAGCAGGCACCTGGGCACAACCAGGGCAAGGTCCCCTCCAGAGAGCCCCAGTGGTTCCTGGTTACCACCCCACACCTCCCAGGGAGGATGGCTAACCCCACCAGGGTGGTGCCAGGGAGCCTGCCCGGGGTCAGGCAGAGAGCTGAGTGCTGACCCAGAGCCAGGGAGTAGTATAGGGGGTACTAAAGCTGGGTGCTGGAGCCAGAGGCAGGGGGTCTGAGTACTCCACAGGATTTAGCTAGCCCACTGGCCAGAGGCCCTGGGCATGGGGCATCTGCCCAAGGCAGTTCCTCCCCCGGCTCTCACTACATTGTACACTGTGCTCTTGGGTGACTCCTGTGGCTGTCAGCAAAGCTCCCTGAGGCAGACAGCCCCATGCATACAATCTCCAAATCTTGTCTGTGTTGCTGCTGGAGCCATTGCCAACCCCCTGCCAGGGCCTGGCTTTGTTGGGAAGTGGGAGATATTTGTCTTCATTACCATGCCTGGCTCCAGACCCAGCCATGGGACCAGCCTTGAGTTGGGAAGTGAGTGCCCCATGGAATCCTGGAACTGGATCAGCCCTGGTACCAACCTGTGCTCCAGGTTCTTCCTGCCCCTCCAGGTCACTCCGGAGCTCCAGGGTAGGGTGCTGGGCTTTCTTTCTCATCCTGGCAGGTGAACTGTGTTCCCTTTGTTGGCAAGAGTGATGTCCTGCCTGTTGCTGGCACTATCAGTACCCTGGTGGAGACAGCAAAATAAATGCTGGGCCACTCAGGGTCATTTAGTCACTCAACACACACCTGGCAGCACATTTTTATTAAAACACAAATTTTGGGCTTGAAACCATGTCCTTTGATCTAATAACCACCCCTTGGGGACACCTGTACAAGGAATGGGACAGCAACACAAGTTGAGTGAAGGGCTGGAAACAGCCTAAATAAATGGATATTTATTTAAGGGAGGGGTCAGTCCCTTAAAATACATCATACTTCTTTGCTGATGGGGAGTATTAGGAAGCTGCTAGAAAGAACAAGATTGGTCTCTATGTAAGAAATTAGCCTATTTCTGTAAGAAACAAACCACACGATACAGGTGGGGGACTGTGCAGGAAGATAAGGGACAGGCAGGAGAAATGCCAACAGTTACCTCCCCCAGGGGAACACAGGGTGGGGAGGGGATGTGGGCTTTCCGGGCTACAAGGAAAGGAAGGAGAGACATTTGGCTCTTTGTTCGCTCTCTGCTGTTTAGCTTGTTTCAAGGAACATATATTTCTTCTATAGCTCAAAAGGAAAATCCAATAAAACATATTTTTAGAAATTCACCGAGCTGTGCTCTGTGCTGCCATCAGCAGCAGCTGTGTTTGTAGAGCATGCTCTCTGGGCCCTGAGCTGTGCTCAGCTCTTGTGGACTTGCCGTGGGCACTGTGGGGTGGGTGAGGAAACCAGGGCTCAGAGAGGTTGAATGACTTGCCAAAGGGGCACAGCACAGCTGCCAGGTGTCACAGCTGGTGTCAGGGGATAATGCGTGGAGGGGAAGCAAGGCCTTCTACCACATTATCAGTTACCATGTTAGGGAAGGCAGAGTGAGGGGCTGGCAATGAAGGGACAACCTCGGCTGTCGAGGGGTTGAGTGGGAACATCTACCTAGGTTTGCAATGTCTGCTGAGTGCTGAAGTTGTCCCACCCCCAGAGGGAGGGGAATGGCCAGTTGTTCATGTTCCCCAGCCTTCCCACTCAGCTAAGTGTCTCTTACCATAAATCAATGTTTATGAGGCCAAGAGGAGACCAGCCACAAAGCAAAATCCCCTTCCTTCCTCAAACCCCTTCCAGAGAGGAGATTTCAGCTGCAGAACTTGGTTAGATGCCCTGTGGCCTTTCCTCTGCCTCCACTTCAACCTAGTCACAGGGTCCCAGTGCAGGGCAGGAAGGTGGGTTCAGCCCTGGTGGTGGCTGTTAGATTATCTCTCTACAGCCTCAATAAATGACACTGGATGTTTTCAACACTGAGGGTCCGGGGTCACACATGGGAACTGTGCCAACGTCTCAGCGCCACATTCTGGCTAATGTTGAAGATGGTTAGAAACCCTATGAGGGAGTAAGTTTTTGCCACTACTATAATAGTTCATTCAACAACTATTTCACAAGTGCCTGCTGCACCTCAGGTATGTTACAGACACTGCTTATGGCATATGATGTGAATGAAAGCAGGGTCTCTGCCTTGAGGGGCTTATATTCTGGGAGAGGGGACAAACCCCACCCCATAAACAGATGAGTGTGGAATCTGGCACTTGAGACACAATGATGAGAAGGACTCAACCCTGTGAGGATTTGGGAGAGGTGGTATTCCAGGCAGAAGTAATGGCATGTACAGAGGCCCTGGGGCAGGGAAGAGCTAGATGTTATTTGAGGGGCAGATGGGCGCCAGCAT
Source organism: Otolemur garnettii (assembly GCF_000181295.1). Taxonomy (NCBI): domain Eukaryota; kingdom Metazoa; phylum Chordata; class Mammalia; order Primates; family Galagidae; genus Otolemur; species Otolemur garnettii. Next base: position 934,107 of record NW_003852652.1, on the reverse strand, counting down.
GCAAGCAGAGAGAAAGCTACAGGAGAGTGGTGGGCACAAAGTTATATGGACCTGTAGGCCAGGGAAGAGCTTAGATGTTACCAAAATCCCAGCAGAGAGCCACTGAAGTTCACAAACAGAGGTGTGATGTGGTCTAGTTCATCATGAAAGATCACTTTGGCTTCTGGGTAAGGAGGCTGAGAATGGAATCAGGGCAGGGAGTTAAGAGGTTGTTGAGGTTGTCTAGGAAAGATGAGGTGGCAGTTTAGGCAATGGTGGAAGAAATGGAAGCAGAGGAACTTGACTGAATTCAGAATATTTTAGAGGTTAAGTCAGTAGAATTAGATGCTGAGGTATGGGAAACAGGGGAATTTTGTAGCTGACTCCTGGGTCATTGATCTGAGGAAGTGGGTGGGCAGTAGAGCCATCAGCTCAGGGAGGAGGAGGTTAGAGGGTGGAGTGCCAGAAGTAACACAATTTGAGAATCTGGTGTGGTGGCTTATGCTTATAATTCTAGCCTTCTGGGAAGCTGAGATGGGAGGATAGCTTGAACTCAGGAGTGTGAGACCAGCCTGAACATGAGTGAGACCCTGTCTCTACTAAAAATAGAAAAACTAGCAGAGGGGAGGTCTCACTCCATGCCCACACAGCTCCTTCAATCCATTGCCTATACAGCGCAGATAACTATTAGAACCTAAATCACGTTACTCTTCTTGTCAAAACTTTCCATTGCTTTCCTAACATCTAGCAGAAAATTCCCAGCCAACTCTTTCCCACAGTCTCCAAGGCCGGCGTGATCTGGCCAGGCTCACTCTTCTGCCTGTCTTTGTTTTCACCTACTTGTCTGTTGACTCATTCTGTTCCAGCCATACCTAGAAATCCTTTTAGATTCTGTTCTTCCTCAAGGCCTCTGCCTGTTCCTTTTACTTGAGTTATTTTTCCTGAAACTTTTTCTCATTCTTGTGGACGCAGCTTACACATAGTCTTGAAGAAATCTTTCCTGACCACATTATATCTAAAGTTATTCCACCCATTACTTTTGCTCCTTGGACCCATTGGTTTCTTTCACAATGCTCTTCATAGCATGGAATTACTTGGTTGTTGATTTACTTTTTTCTGTCTTCTTTGCTAACTTTCAAGCCTCATGAGATCAGGGACCACGTCTGTTGCTCACTGCCACATGCATAACACCTCGAATGGTGACTATCATGTGGCAGGCCTGTAGTAATTGTTCTATAAATGAAACATTTAAGTTAATGTGTTGGAGACCAACTCCCTGGCACGTGCCTCTTTTCCCCTGGATGACCCAGCAGAGTAATTATCAATACTTGGGTTCCCTGAAGTTCCCCACATTTGTGGTCTGTGTCCTCTTCAGCACTGTGGCTACAGTCTTTGCCTAAAGAGGCCCAGATCCTAGAAACAAGAGACCTGGTCTAGGATCCTGGCTTGGCTTCTCATGTATGTCAGCCTTTGCTGTGTAACAAACAATCACCAAAATGTAGTGATTTAGTATTTGATTGTTTTTCATGATTCTGTGGTTTAGCTGGAGTGTTCCTCTGCTGACTCTCATGTAGTCTTTCACCTTCCAATAGGAAAGACCAGGTTGCTTACATGACAGCTTTGGGTAAGTGTTCCAAGTTGGCAAAAATAGAAGGTGCCAAGCTTTTTGAAGAATGTTTTTAGGACTCGTGTCATACTACACTGCAAGCTGTATCAGTCGAAGTAAGTCAAGAGGACAGCCTGGATTTAGGGAAGTGGAGAAATAGATATCACCTCCTTGTGAGAGGTGCCATGGGGAATTTCTGGCCATATTTAATCCACCACAGTTGGCTGTGAAGTCTGGGGCCAGCAAATGAACCTCTCTGTGCCTTACCTTCTTCTTCTGGGAACTGGATCTTTCAGCATCTAGTTCATGAAACTATTTGTGAGGATTAAACAGATGATGTATCCAAAGTGCTTAGCATACTACCCAGTCTTTAGTAAGTGCCCAGTGAATAGGAACCACTGCTATTATTGCTGTTATTAATATTAGCATGGTAATTATAGAGGGAATTTAGTAAATACTGGAAGGATGCATGGATGAATGGATGGATGAGTGGAGGGATGGATGGATAGGTGGGTGGACGAATGGATGGATAGAGGGATGAAAGGGTGGACAGAAGGATGGACTAATGGCTTTTGCTTTTTTTTAAACAGCTGTTTATGTTCAAACAACGTGTAGTCCTGCTGACTTATCTGTTTATGATAAATCATCTTATTTTATGAGGTGTAGAATAAATAGCAGCTCTTTGCTGTTGAGTTCAAACACCCTGATTTCTAAAGAGACCTAACCTCTTGCTCAGTTTACTTTTCCATCATTTCTACTTGTGTTAGGAAGATGGGAGGGAGAGTGAAAGTCAGGCGATTCTGTTGCAGACTCCATGTGCAAGAAATGTATATAAGCTGTGTGCTGGCACACGAAGTTTGTGTGCACATGCACACACACACACACATGCCTCCACAGCCTTGGTTAAATGTAAGCAAAGTCTGGAAGTTGTGACACAACAGCCAAGTTGCTGCCGGAGAGTTAAACTGCAGAAGGAATTTGCCAACATGTTTCTTTGGAGTGGGCAGCTGTGAGGGCCCCCACCGGCCCCTCAGAGCAGGGCCCACCTCTGTTCCTGGAGATAAGCCTGTCCCCTGTAAGGCTGGGGTGTCTCTCCATGTGCACAAGGCTGCTGAAGTGCCATAGATGAGGGTGGTGATGAACTTGGAAAAGATGGCCTTGGAAAGCATTTTAGTTCTGGATCAGCCAGTGACTTGTGAGGGGGTGGGGCCCATTGCCACCTTCTAGTGTCATGTTTTCCTGTACCAGTCTGACACTGGGGTGGGAGAGGAAGCGGGGGTGGGGTGGGGTGGGAGTGGAGGGGTGTCTTGCTTTTCTGGCGCTGCCATAACAAAACTACCACAAACTTCATGGTGTAAAACAACAGAGATTTATCATTTCACAGGCTGAACTCTGAAATTAAGGTGTCAGCAAGGCCCTGCCTCCTCTGTAGGCTCGAGGAAGACACCCCTGCTTGCCTGTTACTGGCTTCTGCTTGTGTTGTTGGCAGTCTTGGGCGTTTCTTGGCTTGTGGCTGGTCACTCCAACCTCGTCCTCCTTCCTCACGTGACTTCTCTGTGTGTGTCTCTATGTGTTCTCTCCTCTTCTAAAAGATACCAATCATTGGAATCCTGTATGATCTCTTCTTAATTTGAAGACATCTCCAAAGACTTTATTTCTAACAAGGACACATTCTGAGGTTCTACATTCTGGATGGACCTAAATTTTACGGGCACTCAACTTTACCTAGTACAGAAGATGAAGCAGAGGCAGATGGTGAATGGCCAAGAGCCCAGGCTGCAGATACCAGGGATTCAGCAATATGGACTAGAAGCCATGAGCAGTGCTGTCTTGAGCTTAGGCAAGTATGATCCCCTAATTCACTGGTGGGGTCTGCATTGGCTCTTTCCCACAGGGCAAGGAGCTGCAGAGCCATAGAGATGTGCCCACCTGGTGTCCACATATTCCTCACTTCTGGAGCACATCCTGGGGACCCTGGAATTCCCTGACAATGCACCTTGCCTGGATGGATCTGTCCTGCTCAGGCTAGACTGGCTCACCTTTGTGGGCAGCCCTCAGCTTAAAAGACAGCTATCTATGGAGCTTAGGATGGCACCTGGATTTTGGGCTGGGGTGCCTATCCATGTGCACAAGGCTGCAGGATAAAGAAGGTTGGAAAGAAAAGAGAAATCTGTGGAGCTCTAAGGGGTATGAGAAAGTCCTAAATTCAGACTTGATTTCAGACTACAATTCCAGGTTGTAGTGAAGGTCTGTTTGTCAAAAAGAAAGCACAGGTGTTTACTGACACAGTGTGTTAGCTTGACTTACAGCTTTTCAACACAGAGACATGCAACCATGAGCCTCCATTTCTACCCTTGCCCTGGGCCTTGCACACATTATGAGATCTGAATTGAGTTGGAGGCATCTGGAAGTGTCTAGACTTACCCTTGGTCCTCTTGTCACTGTCTGGATTATGTTGTGTGTGTGTAAATTTTGTTGGTTTCCCTTATAAAAATAAATATAAACTTTATGAGGACAGGGTCCTTTTCCTTTTCATCTGTAAAATGGGATTAATAATAGTTGCTGTTTTCTAAGGCTGTGTGGAGATGGAAAGAGTTCCTGGCTGTGAGGCAGAGCTGGGTACCCAGCATTCAGCAAACACATTGAATGTTCACTCTTGTTATTCCTGTCATCTCCATAGCCCCAGCACAGGGAATGGCACCTGGGGGGGCACTAGTGAATATTTCTGGAAGAAATGATGGCACGGCTCAGGACATAGAACACTGTGTCCTCCCCAGATCTAGGTCTTGAAGACTTTGTGCCTAAACACCGGATGAGATCAAGGAGTTGCATTGTTTTCAAAGCAGCCACAGAAGCAAATGTGTCTGCAAAGGTCTGCAAAAGCAGACCTCCCCTAGCAAGGCACCCTAGCAAGGCAGTGAGATAGATTTGTATTTTGAGACAATTCCTCTGGATGCCTTGGGGAGCTAGACCAGAGAAGATGAGCAAGAACGGATACAGGAGAACCAGGAGAGAAGTAATTATAGAAGGCCAAGGCTGGAGAGAAGTAAGGTGCTTCCAGGGCTGCTAAGGAAGTGTATGAACAGGACTTAGGCTAGGATGTGGGAGGCAGGGAGGGACTGGAAGAGCTCATAGGTGGTGCCTGATTTCTAGTCAGCATCTCCGAACAGACAGATGGTGGACCCCAGAGGAAATAAGGTTTACAGGGGAAGCTCCTGAATTCAATTTTGAACAAGCTGAATTTGAAGGACCACTAATACAGTCAAGAATTAGATAACCCACGTTTGAACCCCTGAACAATTAGGGATAGTATTACCTGGGCAAGCCTCCCTCACCCACTGTCCACTATGTGGGAAAAGGTATGCAGCCTTATTACTTAGCACTCCGTCAGTTAGAAGCAGCAGGTACACAAAGAAAACTGGCTTAAGCAGAAAAAGAATTTACTATTCTTTTCTCTTTTTTTTTGAGACAAGAGTCTTACCATGTTGCCCTCAGTAGAGTGCTATGGCATCACAGCTCACAGCAACCTCAAACTCTTAGGCTTAAGTGATCCTCTTCTCTCAGTCTCCCAAGTAAGGCCCCCCCCCCACAACACCCAGCTATTTTTTGGTTGTAGTTGTCATTGTTGTTTAGCAGCCCCAGGCCAGGTTTGAACCTGCCTGGCGCCTTAACCACAGTGCTACAGGCTCCGAGCTAGAATTTACTATTCTTGTAACTGTCAAATCCATGCAGCAGAACTGCTTTCCCCTCAGCTACATTTAGGGTTCAAGCATTGTCACAAGGCCTCCATATTTTTTAAGGTTCTGTAGCTTTCTCAGGCACATTCCATGTGTGTTCCCAAGGAGCACATTTCCACCAAATGTGTTCCCAGCAAATGTAATGGTGGGGTTGAGGGGGTCTTTTTCTATAGTTTGGGCAGAAAAATCTCAAAGAAGATTCTGATTGGGCCAGCTTGGTCATGTGCCCATCTCAGAGCCAATCATTGTGACCAGACATGGGTCAGGCAACTTCCTGATCCTGAAAGAAGCAGGCAAGCAAAACCAGCAGCCGACCACCATGTTCCAAATCTGTCCCATGGAAGTTTCTGGATGGGAAGAAATGAAAATACAGCTTCAGGCATGCAGTAGGAACTCAGTTCACGGGAGTGGCTTTCATCAGGATTCTGGAGGTGGAATGCCAAATGGTCCTCCATCCATGTTTTGCAGTCCTTCACCAACGTGTCCTTCACCTCAACAATCCCAAGTTCGGTGGCATCCAGTTTTCTTCAGCCTGCTCCAGACATAGAAGACTTTCGCCACACTCAGGAGATGGACATGAGATGTCTGTCTTGGGGGCCTTGAGCCACTCCTCCTGCCCCAGGGTCAGGGAGGTCACACTGTCCGCTGGTGGTCAGCTGTGAACAGGCCCTGAGTATCCCTGTCTCTGACGATAACTGGGCAACCCAGGGACTCCTGGTGTCTCCAAGAGTAAATTTCAGGGCTTCTACTGTCTCCCAAAAGCCAGATCAAGAGACCAGGCTCTGCAGAGTTAGACAAAGACCTTTGCAGTTCATAACATCAGGGAGAAAATTCCAAAACCTCCAGGCGAGCTGCGATCTGGACGCTCCTTTGGACAACCCAGTTCTGATTGGAGCTGCCTCAGAGCTCCCTGCCAATCAGCAGCCACGCTGCGAAACCTGGAACTTTGTAGCTTAGCAACGAGAAATGTGGAAGAACTCTGGTATTAATTTAAGGAAAGGGGAAGAAAAACACCAAGAAGGGAATTAGCAGCCAAGTAGGCTGCGTGTTTTTATTATTACCTTTGCTGCCAAGACAAGTAATGAACGTTTTCAGCATTAATTACCAGCAGAGAGGGAACCAGCGAGATATCTTGTCTCAAACTCTGGGGCTACTTTTTGTTTTTTGTTTTTTCCTGAGCTACTGCTAGAGTTGAAATGTGAACAGAGCTAAAAATGTGGTTAATTAAAAAGTACAGGAATCCTGGCTGCCACACCTTCTTTCATAAGCCTCTTTGATAGTCTTTCTCTGAGATCACCTTCTGACATCATGGGCACCAGCCAGCGGGAAATGGAGACTAGAGGTCTCCGCGTGGCGGTAGAGAGTTTCTGTGATTTCAGGTGGGGAAACAGGTCAGAGCAGGCGGCGTTGTCATTGGGGCCATTTTTGACTACTGAGTATCATTCACATGTCACTACTGAGTCAGAGGCTGTAAAACAGAAGCGAATGTCAGAGACTCACCCCTGCCCTTGTGGGCTGAGTCTAACCAGGGGTGGGGGAGATTAGATATTAACACGCAGCTAATTATAGTGCTGATGTCATGGAAAAAGACAACAGGATGATAGGGAAGGGGTAATGTGGGTGAGGAGGATGTTGGTGAGGTCTTTAGTCATCCTGGACCTGCTTGGAATTGCATAGGGATGGAGCTGGGTGGTTTCCAGAGGGAAGCTGGACCAGGTAGAGGGGGCAAGCTCACCTTAGTCCTCTTGGGCCTTCGAAGTCAATGGGGAAATGAGAAACCATTTAGGTTTACAAACTAGGCATGGGGCGATTAGGTTTACTGTTTAGAAAGAGCACTCCTGCTATTAGGGGTGCGAGGAAGAGTGTCAGATCATGGACCCTTTCAAAGGTCACTGAGACAACATGTGCATGATAATTCCAGGGGACCACAGGCACAAAGCCCCAGTACTTCTGTGGGGTCCTGTTGATGGTCCTCCCCACCCAGCTCTACCCCAAAGCCTCATTTCCTGGAAAACATCTTTCTAGATGCCTCACTGTCTATGGGATGCAGGGACCAACTCATCCCAGCTGGTCCAGGCCTTTCCTGGTTTTAGCATCTAAAGTCCCCAGTCCCAAGAAACTTCTCAGTCACTCATTTTCTATGTGGCCTCAGCGAAGTTACTTAACTTCTGTGGGCCACTGTTCAGTCTCAAAGTGTGGCGTGGGGAGCTTTTCAGCCTCCTGGCAGCACTGATTTCCTGACTCTGCTGCTGCATTTCGAAGCTGTGGATGGGGCAGTACCTTTCCATGCCCAGCTTCTTCCTCCATAGGATGGAATAGTGGAACTTACCTCTTGTGGAAACACGAGCACTGTGTTCAGTGAAATTATTCTGTGAATTTGCAGTAGCTAAATACTCAGTAGTTAGAAAGGAAGGATGTTCTGGTTAATGAAAAGCATGATTGAGGCTGGGTATGGTGGCTCATGCCTGTAATCCTAGTGCTCTGGGAGGCTGAGGCAAGTGGATTGCTTGAGCTCAGGATTTGAGACTAGCCTGAGCAACAGTGAGACCCCATCTCTACTAAACATAGAAAAACTAGCAGGACATTGTGATAGGTGCCCATAGTCCCAGCTACTTGGAAGGCTGAGGCAGGAGGATTGCTCGAGCCTAGGAGCATGAGGTTGCTGTGAGCTAAGACACCACAGCACTCTACCAGGGGAAGGAAGGAAGGAAGGAAGGGAGGGAGGAGAAAGAAAGAAAGAGAGAGAGAGAGAAAGGAAAAGAAAACAATTGAGAGTTACAATATCTCCTAAGTAGTGACTGTCAGTTTTTTCAAAAACTGTGATATGATGAAACAGCCCACCCTTACATTGCAAATTTTATAATGGGTACGTTACCACAGTACTCACACCTTACTGCCTCTCACCACTGAGAGTCTAGCTTCCTGAGGAGAACTCTTCACTCTCCCTCCATAATAAGCATTTGTTGAGTCAGTAGAGGTCACATTATGCCATTTTTATGGATGAGAAAACTGAAGCTCAGGGAGGTTAAAGGTGTTGCCATTAAATAGTGAAGTCAGTGTTTGGACCTGGGTCTAATCCTGTTCTCTTTTGGTCTTTGCTTCCTCGGGAGCGCACCAGGAGGCTGCCTTGGTGGGGGTGCCCCATGAAGATCCAGCAGGGAGCACTATGTGAGGCGGGACCCTGTGGGTACAGGTGCCATTTGTATATGACTTTCCCTCCCCACTGGTTGCTGTGGAGACAGGGGTGAGATGCATGAAGGTAAATCTTAAGCCTGCCCTCCAGGCTTGTCCCAGAGATGCCATCAGTGGGTGGCCACACCAACCCCACACCCTTGAGAAGGGAAGGAAAAGCCTGGTCTTTACTTTTTTCTATTTACTGTGCAAAGGCTCATGCACATGCCCCATCTATCACTCAAAGAGTGAGATGCAGTGAGCCCTGGCTCCAGCAATCACCAATTCTCAAGCCCACCTTGTTCCATCAAGACCCCTTTCCCTCCTCCTATCCCAGATTAGTTTGAAGCAAATTTCAGATATCAGTCATTTCTTTTACAAATATTGTAGTATAATGTAGTCCAGAAAATAATTGTTTTGCCACCATCACACCTACTAAAACTAACAGTAATGCTCAAAATATCAGCTCAAAAGGAAAGAAAATCAGTATCCAAGTAAGGTTTGTATGTTGCTATTGAGACGTCTCTTTCAACTCTCTTAATTTGTAGGTTCTCTTCCCTTCTCTTCTTACTTTCTAATTTATTTGTTGAAGAAACTGGATTGTTTATTCTGTAGTTTCCTACCATCTAGATTTTGCTTATCGCCTTCTCATAGATATGGCTCTCTCTCCCTGTTTTCCTTATAAACTGGTAGTTAGATCTAGAAGCTTACTTATATTCATGTTCCTTTTTTTGGTATGACAACTACCTAGTGGTGGTTTTGTATTTCCATTCAAAGGCTCATAATATGTGGTTGTCCTTCTTTGTGATGTTATGTGTATCACTACAAAAGTTTTGAAACAGACTCAGTTATGGTCCCTTATTTCACTTTCAAGAAAGCTGAATGCTGTGGCTCATGCTTGTAATCCTCAAACTCTGGCAGGCTGAGGAAGGGGGGTTGCTTGAGCTCAGAACTTTGACATCAGCCTGAGCAGGAGCAAGACACTACCTCCATTAAAAATAGAAAAGTTAGTGGGGCATAGTGGTGGGCACCTATAGTCTCAGCTAGGCAGGGGGGTGAAGCAAGAGGATTGCTTGAGACCAAGAGGTTGAGGTTGCTGTGAGCTATAATGCCATGGCACTCAACATGGCTAAGAGAGTGAGACTCTGTCTCAAAAAGAAAGAAAGAAAGAAAGAAAGAAAGAAAGAAAGAAAGAAAGAAAGAAAGAAAGAAAGAAAGACAATCAATAGCATCTTTCTGTCCACCTCAAACCTTTCATAAGGACTCAAGTAGCAGTGTTGATCATCACTGCCTAGATGCATTATTTCATTAGATTGTGAAATGGTGGTACACTGAGTCTATTATTCTGTCTTTGTTAGTGGAAATGTGTCAATAAAGAGTATCAATTATCAACTACTAGGCTACCATAAAATATGGTCCATACCTAAAAGAATAAATGCCTGAATCTTTCCCTTTATCTGTCAGTTTTCAAAACAAGTTTGCTCCCTAACATTCTCTTAAGGCGACAGATGCGTTGATTTTTCTAGGTGTCATTGTGAACTCTTTGATTTGGACATACAAGAAATGTTTCAATCCACTGCAGTTGTTATGTTCACTGATGCTCAAAAACTGACCCATCTTTGGCCAGGGGAGTCTCTTCACATTGTCCCTTGCATCCTTTTTGATGTAACCCCAAAAGTCGTTGATAACTTCCTTGATGAGGAGGAGGCAAGGAAAGACAAGATGTTCCAGGCTTCTCTAGTGGCCTCATCTGGAATAAGCCATGTCTATGGAGCTCTAACTTCTTGTTGGCAGTGGTAGAGACCATAATCTGGGTGCTGGGAATACCACTGAAAGGGTCATTATTTCTAACCTTTTCAGTGAACAGAGCTAGCAACATGTGCTATACTGTGTAAGACAAAAACAGCATGATTTCATACTGGTGCTTCCACTTCAAATTTGGAGTTACAGGGTTTTAACCTGTCTCTGTGATCTTGCACATGCATCCTTCTTCCATAGCCGTGTGACAAAGCCTATTTCAAAAAGCAAAGTTCCTTATTGTATGTCCTATTTAGCTAGAAGCACAGAAGAAAGCACGTAAGTCTTTCCCTTGGGAATGAACTTGACCTCTCTGATAAGGCTATTTGGAAATGGCCCTGGGAGAAGCCCATTTCTGGGTCACAAAGGACTGCGTTCTCGTGGCAGATGAATTACCTCCTTCCACTGTCCTGTGTGTGTGGGTCCTAACATTTAGCTGCATCCTGGCTACATGTTGGAACCACATAGGGACTTAGAATGACTTCTGATACCTGTTCCTGTCCCCCTAAATTAAGTTAGAATCTCTGGGGCTGGGGACCTACCATCATTTTTATTTGTTTGTTTGTTTTTTAAAAAGAAGTTTAGGTAATTCTAATGTGCAGCCAGGGGTTATGATCACTGCTCTGGTCCTTGCTTTTCAGCAGAGGGAGGAGAAGGAAGCAATGGGATGACAGAATTCTGTCTCTAAAGTCCATTAGTTTATGTTTGAATTCTGCCACTGCTAGGAGATCCCTGCATCAGCACTGACCAATACCTGCAAACCTTCAAATGGTCTTTATCGGCTCTGTCCAGTACCGGTGCCATGAGCCACATAGGGCTATTGGGTACTTGAACTCATTGCTAGTATAACTTAGGGAGTAAATTTTAAAATGTATTTCATTTTAACTAACTTTCATATAAATAGCCACAGGTGGCTAATAGCTACTACCATGCTGGACAGCACCATTCTAGAAAATTACTTAACGTCTCATGGCTTCACATCTATAAAATAGGCAATAATAAGTGTTGTCTCATTAGAAGGTGCACACAGGGCAC
>NW_003852652.1:916471-921197 GCF_000181295.1 Otolemur garnettii | reverse complement strand
CCCTAGAAACTTGGCACGGGAGGTGTCAGCCTGGGAACATATTTGTTTGTGTAAATTAAACGAAGAATATGTTGTGACCATATTTATGTTCTAACTGTACTAAAGAAGTAAATACTGATTCCCACAATGCTTCTGGCTGCTCCACTCTGGCTCACCTCCTGAGACTCTGCCTTTGTTTATGAAATCTAAACGACCAAGAACTCTGAAAGGCTTATCATCTCAGAAAGCTAAAGGACAACCTGGGAGGCTGTGTCCACCCCCAGGCAAGCCCACAAAGCACATCCACTTACCTCTTTTGGGATTTCCCGCCCCTGACACACTGCAACCTTGCTGGGCTGGGACAGCATATTGGAAACAGGTGCCAGCACACATGCAGTGGGCATGTGAATGACAACAGTCTTTTTGAAGGACATTGGGCAATAACTGTAGAAATGTAAACTGTCTTTCAGCTGGAGACGCCATCTTCCAGTAATTCACCAAAATGATGAACACAAAGGGAAAGAGGAGAGGCACCCGATACATGTTCTCTAGGCCTTTTAGAAAACATGGAGTTGTTCCTTTGGACACATATATGCAAATCTCCAAGAAAGGTGATAGTGTAGACATCAAGGGAATGGGTACTGTTCAAAAGGCAGGCCACACAAATGTCACCATGGCAAAACTGGAAGAGTCTACAATGTTACCCAGCATGCTGTTGGCGTTGTTGTAAACAAACAAGTTAAGGGCAAGATTCTTGCCAAGAGGATTACTGTTCGTATTGAGCATATTAAGCACTCTAAGAGCTGAGATAGCTTCCTGAAACGTGTGAAGGAAAAATGGTCTGAAAAAGAAGGAAGCCAAAGAGAAAGGTACCTGGGTTCAACTGAAGCACCAGCCTGCTCCACCCAGAGAAGCTCACTCTGTGAGAACTTTTGAAAAGGAGCTTGAGCTCCTGGAACCCATTCCCTATGAATTCATGGCCTAATAAGTGTACAGTGTAGCACACATGAGAACCAGCATGAGGTGTTAGAACCTATTATTCCCCATGAATTCATAGTGTAACAGGCATAGCAAACTTTGTCACATTCAATGGAAAGGTGCCTCCCCAAGCTGTTGGAACCTTTTCCCTATGAATTCGTGGCATTATAGGTATTAAAAATAAAAGGGAACTGTAAAAAAAGAAAGAAAGAAAGAAATGTAAAATGTACACATATCCTCCAAATGAGAAATTCCACTTCCAGGAATTTATCCAACAAGTACACTTGGCTACACTAAAGACTATATGCATTATAAGGGCAAAGCCCTGGAGTTAACTGAAATGTCAGCCAGGAGGAGGACAGGTTAAGTATGCTTCGATGTTAGAAGTCATTAGAAAGAATAAGGTAGGTCTGAGAACAATCAGGATGCATCGTAACAACTTGACTTTCTTCATGAGAGAAAAAGTGTGTGTCCTTGAATATGCTTACAGAATTTACAAAGATTGTGCAAAGTACTCACAGTGGTTACTTCTTAGAAAGTGAGGTAAGAGTTAAAGAAAAACTGCAAAGGGGCCTTTTTATTTCCTCTGTCCAACTTATTCTCTTTTATGCTATTTTTCTTACCCTAAGCATGGTTTTATTTTTTTAATTTGGGATGATTAGAAAACATAAAGTGGTGTTTTAAAAATGATTTTCACACTCTGAGTTAGAGCAACATTAATAGCACATTAGCCTGGTCATTGCATGCCTGTGAGGACCATGGGAGTTGGGGTGGGAATCTCTGCTTTCCTGATTGCTTTCTGCACATAAACTGTAGTGAGCTAAATGGTGGCCCCCAGAGAGATGAACAGTCTATCAACTTTCCAATCTCTAGAATATTACCTTAGATGGCAAGAGATATGATTAGGGATCTGGAGAGGAGGCGCCTGCTCTGGATTATCAGATGGGCACTAAGTACAGTCCATGTACCCTTATAAGAGAGAAACAGCACCTGCGCCACGCGGCCTTGCTAGATTTCCAACTTCTGGCTGCCAGAACTGTGAGATAATAAATTTCTGTTGTTTAAAGCCACTTGGTTGGTTCATAGTAACTTGTCACGGCAGCCCTAGGGAAGAATCTATAACCTGACTTGCCTAACCTTTTAAAAGCATAAAATGCTTTGGTACTCTAGCAAACAAGTTAGGTAGACCTGTGTGCTTTGGCAAACACGAAGAAATCATTCCGTAGATATTTGCTGAGCATTTATTAGGTGCGAGGCACAGTTGTAGGTGGTGAGGACCCAACCTCCACCTGCCCCTCCCCGCTGACATTTCGGCGAGGGAGACAGTAAAGAAAACCAACGTGGGGTAAGGACAACAGTGGTAGAAAGTGCCAAAGAATGAGAAATCAGGTAAGAGAGACAGAGTCTAGGAAGGGACGCGGGCGCCCCTGAAAGAGGTGAGAGGGGACAAACAAGACCCGGACTCTGCGAGGGACGCTAAGCCACTGACTGGACCCGAACACGCGGTCAGGAGCTTCGCCTTCTCCCCTCCTCCCCTTCCTCATGCCCTGCCTGCTGCGCCGAGGGCTGGGCCCCCACGCTCAGGGTCTCCCCTCATGTGGGAACATTCCCAGATCATTACAAATACAACGTGGCGGTGGAGGTCAGCGCAGAGGCCGGGGTGGGGAGGCGGCGTGAAAGGCTGAGCTCCAGGTTAGCTGGAGGTCACACGGCGGGCTGCGGAACACAGAGACAGCTCCGGATTCTTTCATTCTTAAGAACAGCAGCCACACCAGGACAAGAATGTGAGTTCTGGGGTCACCTGCCCCTTTTAGTTCCACACCATTCATAAAAAATAAAACAGTCCCCAAGTCCTGAATTGGCGCACTTTGGGCTGCAAAAAGGCACTGAAGTTGATCTAAGGTGAACTGGAGAGTTATTAGCTCTGCAGAAGAGGCCAAGCCGTCCTAGGACCCACGCCGGGGGCTCTTCCTGCCACGTCCCCCGCCCGCGTCACTCCTCCTCCATTCTGTGTGCACCTCCTTAGAGCCTCGACGCCAGAGACTGGGGGCTGGGGGGCCTTGCCACCCGCTCCTTAGACAAAGTTGAGTTGCCTTGCTTGGGGCCCTTGACCACAGCCGGACGATCACTGTGGCCTGCCTCAGCCCTGCCACAGGGCTGTTGCGATTGGTCACTTTGGGCCACGTGTCCCTACCCGCCCCCATTACTGTAGCCCAAGGACCAGAGTGTGGAGCCATCTTTGGTATTCCAGTGGCGAGGCGGGTCTGTTACCATAAGTGGGGAAGAGTGTGCTGGCAGGAAAAAGAGAGCTTCCTGCCTCCTCCAGGGCCTTCTGACTCTGCTGCTTCTACACTCACTCTCCTGAGTTCATTCATGAGCCACGTTCTGCTTTAAGATCCTACTCTGGCCGGCTACAAACCCCAAAGCTGCCAGCAGGATTTACCCAGACCTGCTGTTGTAGTTCTTTTTATGTCACTGTCATTCCGCTATTTTAATCACCTTTAAAATGTTTCTCCATCTTTGGTTTATGATTGCCTCTCCCGCCCGAAGGGTAAGAAACCTGTCTTGTTGATTACTGAATAGTTCTTGCCCAGGCCACAGCATCTACACATGGCAGGTACACAAGTTGAACAAATGAACGAACATCCCAGAGAAGGGAGGAGCTGCGAAGTCCTTATCTGTTTTCTCCTCAATGAGCTCCTCTCTTCCCCCATCTGAACCTTTCTCAGTCTTTCAGTCCTACCGTGTACCCCTTCATGAAAAGGCTCTGGTAGTATGAGTGTACCTGGCCCTGTTTGTAGTGTGTTATCCAAACATATACTGGTGACTCTGAATCTCTGGGTAAATGGTCTCTAAATACTCTGGTCTTGAGTAAATAAATATGTGATCAATTCTTGGATTGAGAGTCTGGATAAGACAGGAAATAAGGTTCACTGAGATGGTGGAGGCTGTTCTTTGACAAGGATAATGGAGCTCAGTCTAAGCTGGGAGGGATTTGGCATCACAACTGGTTGCCAATGTGTACCATGGCCACCTGTTTCTCTTGAGTGTCCCTCTGCTGCTGCTGCTGCTCTGGACTGTATGCTGACCCGCAGGTCTTGTGTTCTTAAGACTGCAGCCCTGTCATATGCTGGGCTATCAGAGGACACTCATGATCCAGGACAAAATGGTGTGGCAAAATAAAACAACTGTGAGCTCATAGGGAAGAAGGCGTAAGACAAATGGTTATTTTTTAAAGTGCTTATGACCTACATGTCAGCTAGGGTCATCTTATTTTTGGAGATTTAAATGAAATGGGCTGGAATCTTGTTCCACATGTCATGGAACACACAACTGTCCTTGGAACCTTTCCAAGGATTGGGGGCAAGGGGTGCTTATGTCTTTCCCAGGCACTGAAGGCTCTAAATTCCTGCGTCCACCGTATCAGTTTGGTTTAGATGCCGTTTGCCAGCCTTAGTGCAGGGCTTGCCCCCAGTGGGCATGAAGCCTGTGTAGTCACATAGGGCCGACACTTAGTCTAATGCTCTGCTGTTGCTGTCTTGAACTTCATAATAATTTTTGAACAAAGGGTTTTACATTTTCATTTTGCCCTTGGGTCCCACAAATTAGTCAATCTGCCTCACTCAGGGGCTGTTCTTTCCCCACCTCACATTGATTTGCACCAATTCTTCTATTCTCACCAAATCCCATCCACACAAGGATGTGGATGTAGGAGACTTTGAAGATTTGGAACAAAAGAAAATGTTGACCTCTCATGCCAAAGAAACAA
>NW_003852652.1:889507-916310 GCF_000181295.1 Otolemur garnettii | reverse complement strand
GTCAAACCTGAGTGCTGAGTACCGGATGCTTGTTAACAGCACTCTCTGCTGTCAGAGGTGCTGGGAAATGTCTGTAATACAAAGTTTAAAAAGCCAATATGAGCCCTGTCCCTGGTAGTTCCCCCAGAATGTTAAATGTGGCATTGTCTTATTTCCCAGCAATTCCACACCTAGCTATGTACCCAAGAGAAATGAAAGCACATGTCCACACAGAGACAGACCAGGAACGTTAATAGCTGCATTGTTCATAACAGCCAAAAAGTATAAATAACCTATATTGTCCATCAGCCGACAAAAGAGAAACGAAATGTGGTCTGTCCATGTAACGGAACCTGGTTCAGCCATAAAAAGGAATGAGGCACTGACACAGGCTACAACACGCTGAAGGAAGGGCCACACCCTGCGTGAGCTCATTTACGTGGAATGTGCAGAGCAGGCAAAGCCATAGTCAGAAAGGAGATTAGTGGCTGCTCAGGGTTGGGGGTGATGGAGGATCGGGGTGGGGGTGTGAATACTAAAGGGTATGGGGTTTCTTTCGGGGTGATGAAAATGTTATAATGACTGTGATGATGATGACACTACTCTGTGAATATATTCGAAACCATTAAGCTGTACACTTTAAACAGGTGAACTATATGTTAAGTGAACTATATTTTAATAAAGCTGTTAAAAGAAAGAGTCATGCCCTCTGTCCTGCTAGCTATACCTAGATTCTAGCCTCTGGCCCCATTATGAAATCCCCTTTCTCTCCCTCCTCCACACACACACACACACACACATACACAGCTTTCCTACTTCTGCCTTAAGATATTTTTCATTTTCACTTTAAATACGTGCCTTTCTTCACAGCCAAAGTATCCCACTAAGGTATTTTCCTAAACTACACTTTCTTGCCTCTTTAAAAGTTACTCAGTCGACAGGTATTAAAATTATGACTTTAAGATCCTCAGAATGTTTTAGTATGGCAGTCACTAATAAGTTCTAATAGTTGTAGGTTCCAAGAGCTTCAGAATTCCCTTGGGAAGGAGAAGCTAATTTAGCCTCTCCAGAGACAGCAGTCATCTGTTCTGAAACCTAACTCTCAGTTACCTCACAGGTGGTGAGAGAAGGATGTCACCAAGGCCAAGTTCACAATGTTCTAACCGAAGGCCAGGCTTCTGGTTGGAAAGGGGCCAGCAAACTATGTTCTGTGAGCTGAATTTGGCCCACATTCTGTTTTTGCACATAAAGTTTTATTGGAATACACAGCCATGTCCATTCATTTATGTATCTGTGGCTACATTTGAGTTACAATGGCAGAGTTGAGTGGCTACAGCAGAGACTGTATGACCTATAAGACCTAAAATATTTACTATGTGGCCCTTTACAAAGAAGGCTTGCTGACTCTTGGCATGGAAGTTCCAAGCTTGAACACGAGCCTGTCACTTGCTGGGTGTGTGACCTTGGACAGGTCAGTTCACCTTTCTAAGCCTGTTCACACCAGCAGGCTGGAGACAGTTGATAGGTCCTCCCTTAGATATTGCTTGTGCAGCTAAAATGACATCACACACATATAGGACCTAGCACATGCAAAGCACTCAACATGTGTTGGAAGTTACAATGTTATTCAGAAAATGAGGGCAATTCCTTCACAAGGTGTTACCAGAAACAATGGATCATGCTTGTGAAAATGACTGGCAAAGGATGACAGAAATGTTTATTATTGTTATAAGTATCTTAAAGGCTCTTGAAAATTGTTCTGTTTTTGTTGTTGTTGTTGTTTGTTTTTAGTAATATTTAGGTTTTGGAGTTTTGAGAGTATAGATGGACTTTCATTTCAAAGGAAAAAGAATTTTTACTCCAAACATTCCCATCTAGTAGTCTAGGAAACTGTGATTCTGACCCCCGGCTGGGTCTTAAGCCAGCCCAGAACTAAAACCCAATTTTATTCTCTGGGCTGTACCCAACCGGTTCCCAGTATAGGCACTCACAGAGCCAGACCCATATGCTTTTAAATACTTGTGTTGCCTTTGAACTCCCCACCAGATCTTGTTAGGCAGTAATTTACTGCAAGGTGTGGGCACACGGGTTTGGGGCAGAGGAAGGGTCTTAGGGGACCCTAGGCACCGGGGTAGGAACACTGACAACATACCCTGTACCCTTCTCTGGAAGGTGTCATTTAAGTAGGGTTGGTTCAGGAGATAGAGCAGTCTCTCAGTCATTGGCTTTATTTCACAATGATTAACTAAGCATCTAATACAGACTAGGCTCTGAGGACCCAGCAATGAAGGACTCTCTGTGCTTAGCAACTAGCCCCACCTGCCTCCTAATAAGAGCAATTCACCTTGTAATGAATCTGCATATTTCAATCCCATGGACAAAACACTGTATTGATGAATCAGAAAATTACTTTGAACCCAGTTGACAATATATGGCTGGTAGCAGTTAAGAGTGATGGTGTTAACAGACTGGCTATGTCTTAGAAAATGAAATCGTGGTGCCCCTTGTCCCAAAGTTATTAAGAACTTCAAGACAGGTGGCACCTGTGGCTCAGTGAGTAGGGCGCTGGCCCCATATACTGAAGGTGGCAAGTTCAAACCCGGCCCCAGCCAAACTGCAACAAAAAATAGCCGGGCATTGTGGCGGGCGCCTGTAGTCCCAGCTACTCGGGAGGCTGGGGCAAGAGAATCGCCTAAGCCCAAGAGCTGGAGGTTGCTGTGAGCTGTGACATCACAGCACTCTACCAAGAGCGACAAAGTGACACTCTCTCTTTAAAAAAAAAGAATTTCAAGATGACCACAGCAGAGTATTTAAACCAAGGGTGGGCCCCACCCCAGGAAGCCAGCCCTGCACCTGGGGCCAAACTGCTTGTCACCTGGGCACCCTCAAACACCTGTCCTCCCAGGCCTGACCCTCCGTTTCCTCAGCCTCAGATATTGATCAGGCCCACCTGTGGACTGGTAGCAGCTGTCAAGTGAGATGAGTGTGGAAAGTGTGCAGCACAGAGGATGGTCTCGGCAAGTATCACCAATGTTCTCAGCCTGCTGTGACTGTTGCATTTCATCTCGTGATAATAGTTCACATTTGTTATTCTTATATAATAGCTAAGACTTATATAGCACAGAGTCAATGCCAGGCGCTGTCCTTAGCTCTTTGCAGACATGGGTGTATTTCATCCTCGCTGCACCCCTAGGTGGTGCCCTATTATTCAGTACCTTTAGATGGGGGAACTGAGGCGCAAAGAGATCATACAACCAGTCAGCAGAAGAGTCCAGATTCAAACATGGGTATCTGGCTCCAGGTCTGTGTTCTTAAGCTACCTATTATCAGGGTTCAGAAAACAGCACCCCCAAATATGGTGCTTTGATGTGCTGAACTGAAGAAGCAGGCTCAGAGTCTCCATGACCTCTTTTCCCCTGTTTCTCATCCTCTGTCTCTCCCAAAGCCATTCTCTGAAGTCCTCTGGAAACTGAACCCACCTGAGTGGAACACAATTGCCTTCCATTCCTTCCCTGAGATTAAAACTTCACCGAGGAAGTGAAAGAAATTAAACACCACATCTGAAAACCCACTCACTTCCCAAAGAGAAATAATTCAGTGAACACTGTCTAAGCACTGGGCCCATTCATTCCCCCTAAAAGTCAGTGGCTACCCTTGAAAATGGCATGTTTCTTCCTGTCTCCCCTCCCCTGTGGAGAAGGGGAGGTGAACATCTGCACCTCGCTGGGTCACTGGGCAATCACTGTCCTGTCATCCGCCTTGTATGCCTTTTCCTCCAATTAATCTGCCTGTTTTCTGTCACTGTCAGTGAACCCTCAGAGCAGGGGATGCTTTTCTGTAGCCCCGACACTGTCTCCCAGCAGTTGACACAATACCGAGACACACACGCATGACCCCTTCTTCATAGCCCAAAGCCAAGCATTCAGTGTGACATTTTCACAACATAGGATTATTTGTTTCTTTGCTTGTTCTTTTTCAGTCTCCTCTGACTCAACTGTGAGCTCTGCAAGGCAAGGGCTATGTCTTGCTCCTAGCTGTATCTCCAGCACCTGGCACCAAGCTTAGCACATAGTGGGTCCTCAACAGACATCTGACCACTGAAAGAAGGGAGGGAGCAGGTGCCCTGCCAAAGCAAATTCATCCAGAAACAACAGCCACAATTGTCTGAATTTCAAGCCTATGTGGCTTAAAAGCTTCTTTGGGGATAGCCCCCAGTGACTCAAGAAGGCTTTCCTCACCTGGGGTTCCCCCCACTGTGAAGGTGGAGAGTATTTAAGGGGCACCTGAGGCCCTAACCCCCACCCTGGCAGGCTGCAAGGGAGGGGTGTAGGGTGTGCTCTGGTAGCAGGCCAGCAGCTGTCCGCCCTGTGGCCTCTCAGTGCCTGCCACCCCCAACCCCCACCCCATGACACAGCAGAAAGTGAAACCAGAGTCAGCCCCTACTGGCTGGGACCCAGCACCCACTGTTTCCCAGGAAGAATACCCCCCTGGGGGTACCATGGGGAGCCTGTCCAGCAAGTGTCCCTGGACATCAAGGGTGAGGTGGGGCCCCTGTCGTCCAGGGCCACTGTGCCCTGCCTGTGAACTGTCATTTAAAGCTGTCTGTATCCAGTCTCCTGAGCTCATCAGGCTATCAGGCTCACATTGCTCTGTTCTGGACTGAGTTTATTATTCTCCCATTTTTCTGAGAAAACTGAGGCTCAGAGAGTTTCCCTGGCTAGAAAGGAAGGTGCTGGGTTACTGTGATTTAAAAAGACATGTCTGAGCTGGACATGGTGCAGAGGTGGAGGGTGCAGAGGCGGGGTGTGAGGTACCCAGTGGTGGTGAGCAGGGAAGGGCGGCTTCCCACCGCTTGCCAGCTTCTCCACAGCTGAAGCCCTCCATTGGCACATTTTTGGCACAACTACATGGGTGCCAAAAATGCCTAAGAAAAGTAAGAATTCTCAAAAAGTGGACTTTTGAAACTCTATAAGCTACCATCCTGATTCCCCTCCCTTCCTCCCTCCTTCCTTTCTTTCTTCCTTTAACAGCAGAGCAGTAGCTTTGTTTGGAGCAGAAAAAGTGCAGTTCGCTCTGCAGAAAGCGGGAGGGCCCAAGGAAGGGTTGTTCCATCTTGATTTCTTGTCCCATCCTCAGGCCACTTATATTTGTTTAATATTTTTCTGAGAAACCCACTCCATTTTTGCTTTCATAAATTGATGTAAGAAAAAAAGGACTCCTATATCCCTATCCTAAATGTAAAGCCAACTGTCATAAATAGAAATTAGCCATGCAAAGAAACATCTATTACAGTAGCTCTCATCTTTAGCTGGGTACCACTTAAAATCATCAAACAGGTGTGCACATCAGACTCAGGAGGCTTCTGTTCAAGCCATGTGTCTCATGTATGAGGATCTAATGGCCCAGGGCGGTTGAGTTGCTTGTCTGGGGTGAAAAAGTGAGACCATCACAGACCTGGGGCTAGAATGAGTCTCAGTGCTGGGCTGTTGTCTCCTGCTCCCAAGTTGCCTCTAAATTTTACCATGAACACCTTCCATGCTCAATGTGTTGACTTCCCTGATCTCAGAGCACCTTCAGAACTTGTATATCATCTGAGTTCATTACAGCACTGGATACATCCAAGAACCCTTTCAGAGCGGGGGCAGGGCATTGCCCCTCGCTTTGTGGATGGGGAAACTGAGGCAGAGAGTGGGAAAGTGTCCTGACTTGGGACCTGGCAGAGGAGCCAGGTCTGCCCAAGGTCCCCTGCCAAGGCAAAGCTCTCAGAGGCCCTACAGGAAGGCCCAGGTCTTGTCAAACAGGTAACACTTGTTCTTTTCCACTTTCCCCACCTCCCCCTTCCCCCAAGCAAAGGCTGAGGCTGCCAGGACCACAGCCATCCTCTTTCTCAGGCCTGATCTCCAGCATCTGCCCCTGAATAGCAAACTCATGTTTAGCAACCAGTGTCTTTTTATTTTTCCTGGTGGAAACCAGTTCTGAGCGCAGCAAGGGGCGATCTAGCAGGGACCAGAAGAAACTACATTGAGAGAGTTTGGGGAGCATCTTTCTCTCTTCTTTTAGTTGCTGGAGAACTCAAAGCTGCCATCTTCCTGGCCCAGGGCCCCCCGAGGAATACTGCAAGAGCAATAAGGATTTTTAGGGGCATTATGATAGTGGAATGGAAACACATCTGCCCCCAAAAGTCCCTCATTTTCCCTGCGGTAACAAACCAGCTGGCAGGAAGTGGTGGCTCTTGGGGCACCAAGAGCCAAAACTAAAAGGAAAAAATGTACAAAGTTAGAACAAAGTTTAAACAAGTGAGTACTTTCATGGTGTACAGCAGCTCTGCGCAGGCTCCCCAAAGGGACCTCGTCCTTTCGATAACTGGCTAAATGTGTCTCAGTGCAGTGGCTTCGACACAGACATGCCCTTCCCTATGTCCAGAAAATCACAAAGAGAGCAGGTTCCCAAAATAGTTACAAGGATGGTTCCCTAAAGCTGGCTCCTTGCAGGAGTCTGTGATGCTTCTCCCAAAACCCCATGTGATGTTTCCAGACAACAAAGCCTTGGATATTTCCTCTCCTCTGGATGCTGAGAACGTGAGTCCACCTGGGAACCCAGATGGAAACATCTAGTCTCCACAGCCAGCCATTGACTGAAGGTCGAAGTCTTGGACAGGGGAGTTGAGTGGTTAGCGCTGATGAGTAAAAGTGGCAAATTCACTGCTAAGCTTCAGGAAGTCACCACACCAAGGTCTGAGGATTAAGGAATCCAGGGCCCTGTCTTTCCCAGGGCATATGATCCTTGAGATTCCTAATGACAGGTGCTCCCATATCAGCCAGCACCCCAGGCCTCGTAAGGGTTAACCCCTGCACACAGCTGACAGGGGAGGAGGAGGCTGTTCACTCAGCAAGCTGGCTATCATGCTGGGCCATCACAGAGAGGCAGGGCCTGAAAACAGTTTGTGAATGGAGGTAGACTTTATGCCATCAGAACGGAAAAAAAAAAAAAAAAATGGGGGCAAAAAGCCTTCTCAACACGGCACCAACTCCCTGCAGCAACTACCCTGGTCTCTGGCTGGCTCCCTGTGGCCCTGAAGCTCTGGCAGGGACTCCAGGTGCCTGTACCAGTGAGTGTCCGGCCATCTCGGCCAGGCCTTGGGAGGGAATGATTTTCCCCTTACCATTTGACAACTGGCAACCCAGACCAGATGCCTTTTTTCAAGTAGCACCTAATATATTCTTGGGGTAACTTCTCAGGCTAAAATATGACACAACCTACAAGTGCCCAGTCTGGACCTTTTACCATCATTCTAGGATACAATATGGAAACTTTTGGTGACCTGCAGTCCAGCTACTCAGGCCAAATGGTTGTCCCATGTGTTTGGCTGTCAAGGCAGGTGTGGCTTCCTGGAGTGGGGACATTTTGACACCAAGGCAGAGCAGACTGCAAACTGATCCGTGTGTTTTACTCCCACCCACTTCCCACTCTCAGCTGACCCCCAAGGTGGCTCCTATGCTGGCTCCCTTATCTGGCCACCTGGCCCTCCCCATGGGCCCAAGTTTTCCTCCCAGCACCTGATGTAAAAGAAGGGCTCAGCTCCCTGGGCAGGGTAGGTGATGGCTAGAAAGGAGCCCAGGAAACACAAGCTTAGATGTGTTCTGTGCTCAGTTGCTGACTAGGTGCCACGCCCCTCAGCTGGCCCCAAATCCCAGCCCTATTGCTAGAGAGCCAGGGCTTCAGCCTGGGCCACCAAAGCTCCCCTCTGCATCTCAATCACCTTAATCTTGCTCCCCAGCGGCGGCGTGCGCACTCACATGCGGATGATGTGGCCTAAGCCTATGGGATAAGCCCCATCCGTTCCCTTTTGAACATTCGGAAAACTGCTTAGCAAAGTGGGGTTCTGCTTCCCCCCACAGCCCTGTCTGTGGTCACCAGGTTCTAAAGCCTGTAGCGTTTCTGGGAAGATGCCTTCGGGAGCCAAATACCCTACCTACCCTACCTTCTAGCAGATTGTGGCGGGCCGCACCCCAAGAGGAGAGACCCCCCACCCAGGCACCTGTCTGGGCTTGTTTGGGCTCTAGTAGTGACTGGAAGGCCATGTCTGGGCCTTGGCTGGCAGTGCTCCAGGATGTCTTGGGCACAGATGCCAATGCCAACAGGCCCGGCACCAGTCTCATGTGTGTTTCCAGCAAGAGAGACTTATTTTCTGCACATCTCTGAGAAAACTTTCACACCACACTGCACAGCTAACCTCATGTCAAGCCAGCCACGAATTACTCACTGTGCCTAGGCCAAATCCTCAAGGAATGTTTAAATTTGCCCCATCTTCCCAAAGCATTTTAAAAACTGCTTTCTCATGATACCCATATGAAGAGTATTCATTTTCCATGAGTGTCCCTTTCATGCACTGGTGCAGCCGTTCAGGGACATTGAGAAAGAAGTTTGCTTTGTGGTTCTGGAAACTCAGATGTTTTACATAAGGAAGGTGATGTAAAATCAGACACTGTATTTTAAAGCTTTGTAAGTATTTACATGTCCACTACAACTGGGGACGCTAAGAAGGCTGAATCTGAACACCAGTTGTTTTGAAAAAGAGACCATGAGGAGGGCAGAAGGGTCAGCTTGGCATAGGGTGATAGAGGGACCCCAAACACCACTCCTTTTAAACTCTTTTTTCAACACCCACTCGCCCCTTTTCTTCAAATATCTGCTTGGCTAATAGGCCTGAAAACACAATGGTTGTGTACCTCACGTTTGTGTCAGTATTTTGTTCGGGGTTTATTTTCATCTCAATCCAAATATAAGAAGTAAAAAGAACTTGTACATTTCCTGCATTTGAGATGCTGAGCAAGAAAGAAAATTCCAGCTCAAAGTGACTTTGATCAACAAATGTCTTATTTTGTATCTGTAGGCTCTTATTTTCTGGCAAGTGATTTTAAGTGCCAAGTTTGCCTTTTCACCAGGCTAATTTTTTATCCTTGTGATGAAAATAGCTGTACTTACAATCCAGATTAAAGGAGGGTGTGTTTATCTACTATTAGGAAGCTACAGTTATCTGGTAAGAATGTTCTTTCTGTCCTTCATGTGAGGTTGGGGTGGGGGAGGCGTCCTAGGAAGCAAGAAACAGAGGGAGTGTTCTTGTAGGGACTTTTCCAAATTTCATTGGTTTGAGTCATAAATGCATGTTTTATTTTTAAGGAAGTATTATTTTCATTGCCGAGCCACCTATAAATATTTTACTCCTAGCCATATCTTATTCTTTTCTATTGAAACATTTTTTCCCTCTATGAGATTAGTTATGGCTTGTGTATTGCTAAGAATGAAATTCAAAGTTGCTTTCTTTTATCCCCCTAAATCCACACATCTTGGGTGGGTGGGGGAATGAATAGCAACTGCTTAATGAAATTTCGCACAGAGAGGCAAAGGAGAAAAGCCAAAATGTATTTCGTGTATTCAGCAGTTCATGTTAATTTTATTTTTCTTATTTGTTTGGGGGTTTAGAAGGGTGGTGGTAAAATCCGAAAAGAAGCTGTGATTTTTTGCTGTATTAATGATGAAGTCTCACTGCAAAGTGCTGATTTATAATCTCTTCCCTCTACTACTTTGCCTGTTTTCAGACTCAGAGGGGGAGAAAGTTTACTAAATGTATTCGTAATTACATGCACCATTTCAGAGGGCTGAATATAAGCACTGCTTGTGCTGTTGGGAATGCTCACCATTTAAACAGAAATCGTTTCATGTTTAGCACTAAATTCTGTCTGATTTTTTTCACTTAACAATTCAGTGATTTTAACATTCGGCTTCGTCTCTTCGATTATAGCTCAGTATCTTGGCGAAACATTCAGTGTTCCGGCCTCATTAATTCACGTATAACACCCTATTTGTAGAAGTATCATTAAAGGCTAATTTGGTGAGATATCCTTATTTAGCAAAGCAAATAGGATTTGACAGTCAGCTCCGGGTGGCGATTCAGCAAAGCACAAACACAATTCCCAACGTGACAATTTCCCATCAACGAGCCTGGTTGGAATTGTAGACTCCTGTAAATTGTGCTGTTTCATCGTGTCCCATAATAAAGAGAAAGAACTCTGAAAGTGAAGCACTGCTTTTGCCAAAGCAGCACAGATGTCATCTGTGTGTACATGTGCCATGTCTATCAAATCACTAAATCTTCTATCAAGGACTCTCTGTTCAAAAGTTTTTCAGGTACAGCTCACTTTTCCATTCCCTGCTGTGAACACTTACTTTAAATCCAGGTTTGCAAATAATTTAGGGTGTGTGGATGGATTTCTATGTAGGTTATCAACTGGAGAGCTGGTGGGGTAGTGTGTCAGAGAGAGAATTAACATAATTTCAATTTAAACTTCTGAGAGGGGCGTTTTCACCCCCAAATGTCTTGCCAAGGAGACTTCCCCTAAATATTATCCAAACTTTCTTATAAAGTACTTTTAATACAGGGGTAGCAAACGATTGCCAAAAAAAAAAAAAAAGTTGCAGTTATAGGTTAGAAACCCACAGCAGGCTGCTCGTTTGACAAATGTATAGACAAATCTAATGTCATTACAATTCATGAGGTCAGGGGTGTTTTATTTGGAGGGTGGGACGGCTCTACTGTCTTCTCCCATCTTTTTGGCCTCCCTGGGAGAGAAGCCCCTGAAAACACAGGAGGTTCAAACAACTCAACGCACACAGAGATGAGTAACGCATCCTCCTCCAAAGGGTCTTTTTCATTTTGTAAAGCAGCAACCCCCTCACCCCCAGCCCAGCAGGATTTTAGACCAGCAGCCTGGAGATGGTGACTCTGCCCTCACCCTCCAGGGCCTTCTGGGGCCTGAACCCCTCGCAGTTGAGAATGACCCCAAAAGCGGGACTTTGTGGGCCAGTTGGATAAAACATAAACTCATCTCGCCCTCAAAACCCCGATTCTGGGACCACAGCCTCCAAAAAACCCTCCTTTCTCAAGAGTCAGTCCCCTTCGCGGCTTACAGCAACAGGGCAGGCTGCCTTTGAGGAGTAATTCTGGAGAATCTTGGATCATTAAAGGAATCATAAGTGGGTTTTACCTTAGGGAGGGTAGTTCATCTCACCAAAAACCCAGGATGTCGCTAAGGGAAGGAGAGGGACGTCTGTCCGGCCGCCCGAGGTGTCTCCTTCCCCGGGAAAATCACCAATGGCCCCCAGCCCAACAACCAGGCCCGAGACCTTCCCAAAGAACAGTGGGGCGATCACAGTGTCCCTTAGCAAAACATCAACCGGGTGTCCAAGGTGCCTCCTACAGCTCTGCCCCCGTCTTCAGCCAAATGAAAGTTCAGCTATTTGTGTCCTTAATTGTCTCTCATTAAAGTCAAATTTGCTGCTAGCCCAGGCCGGGGGAAATGATTTCCATTTTAATAGCTCAATTAGCCTCCGGGTTCTGGAGAAGCCACTCCCCCACACACCTTTCCTTTCCATTTTAACCCCCCTCCCTTTTTCACAACTTCTCCTAAAAATAAATTATAAATATGGATGTGTCCTCAGAGGATCTGAGCGGCACATTCCAACGTTCCGCTTGCTAGGGATTGGAAGCAAGAGAAACCAGAACCGCCACTCCCCCCACCCCCAATCCAGATGCCTTTTCCTTTTTTTTTCTTTCCTTTTTTTTTTTTAACTTTTTTTTCTAACTTGGTGTCGTCTTCTTGGACCCACAACCCTCGATCCACACCCCGGAACCTAATTTTTATTCCTGTCCAGCAAAAGCTACAGCCAGCCAACTTTATTGGAGACTGTCCTCCCGGTTCTTCCGGAGTCCCCAGGGTCCGGCCCGGGAGACTGGCGCTGCCCTGTAGCCAGCGGGGCTCTGGGCGCACGTGGAGCGGCGGGCGCGGCCGGGAGCCGGCGGCCTGCTCTGAGCGCCGGGTTGATATCGGGGTCACGCAGCGAGTCAGTTTCCCGAGCGGGCTTTCCGGGGTGGGGGCGGGGTGGCTGGCTTGCCACAGCCTAGTTGATTCTCAAGGAGGCCGGGGTGTGGGGCAGCCGCGCTCCTTCCCACCTCTTGGCCTAACACGCCCCTCTGGGGAGTGGGGGAGGAGGCCGACGGAGCCCAGCCCGGCCGCCGGGGGTGGCTGCAACGGCGGAGATCGCAGCCTAGACAACCGTCTAGCGCCGGGTCCCGGGAGAATCACGCACAGCCCCAGCCATCACCTCCCTGATCCGGTTCCCACCCACCCCCCGGGCAACCAACCACCCCGCACCCCTTCGGCCCCGGGGGCCTGGGGACCCACCTGCAGCGATCCCTGCCCTGGCCCGGGGGAAGGGTGCCAGGCAAGAGAAAGGGGAAGACTCACCGCAGCTGCCTCCACCCGGATGCAGTGGGTCCCCCCCGGGCTGCGCCTACCCCGGCTCCCGGCCGGCCGGCGCTGGGCGGGGGGGCGCCCCGCGGGCCCTGCAACCTCCGCCTGGATTGCAACCCAAGCTCAAATCCTTCCCCCGGCGCGCGCGGTTCAAGGGGGGGGGTTACTTCCAGGAAAAAAATCCGCGCCCCCTCACCCTCCAGGCGAGATCCTTCAAGTGATGGGCGGGGAGCGTAGAAAATCCTTTTCTGCAGAGAGCGCGGAGCCGACGGGGCTGCCCCCGGCCTCCACTGTCCGCTGCAGCCACAAAGCCGCGCCCCCGCCCCCCCCCCCCAGCGCCCTATGGCCGGCCCGGGGCGGAGGCTGGGCCAGCCCGGGGTTGGCCGTGCTGGGGAGGCGGCGGTTGCCCAGGCGGCGGTGCGGCTCCTCCCAGGCCCCGGAGAGAGGTCGGGAAGCTGGAAGTCCAGCTCGCCGGCCCGCCCTGGTAGGGGTGGGGGCGGGGACCGGGGTGGGGGGCGCCTTCCTAGAAACCCTGGACAAATAGAGCCAGCGGATAGGGGCATTCCTAGAAATGCAGCGGCGACGTCAGCCTGGACCTGTGGGGACTGAGCCTGGGGTTCTTCGAACTGGGGGGACGGCAGACGCACGAGATTCCCCACTTCGATGACCTCGCTGCCGGGAGAGGGAGACGAGTCTAGGCTTCCCTCCTGAGGGGCAGGCAGGCTTCCTCCAAATGTGCCCGGGGGATCCCCGAGCTGGGGTGCAGGGGTGCCTGAAATGGGGACGTAGCCACTCAAGATTCAGACCCGCCCCCAGTCCTGCCCTGGTCTTTCGGGAACATCCAGCGACAGTACCAGCAGGAGCTTTCAGCCCTTCCCCCAATTATCAACACCTGCCCCCTACCCCCAAAACAGTGAAAGTAACAGCAGCTTCCAGCCCGGACTCTCCCACCTGCCCCGGGTGGCCCTAACCCTCTACAGGGTGATCGGTGTGCTCTGGACCCCCACGTTTGAAACTGAAGGGACACGCTCTGTTCCCAAGAACTCCCCCAAATACCAGCCAACCTTCAGGCCAAAAAATAAAGTTATGTTTCCTCTTTGCCAATTCAATGTCACTTTGTTGCTACTTCCAAAGCCCTGGGCTCTGGAGATGTGCTGGGGGGAACTGAGGGGTGGGGCACGAGCGCATCCCCTTCACCTGTTAAAGATCTGTCCTCTGCCGCTGACACCCCTAAACCCCACGAGCTACTTCTCCTTTCCAGCAGTAAGGGGCACACCCCCCAGCTCGTCCCCGTCTTGAAATGTGCCCCACCCACACCCCTACCTAAGGACCCCCAAATCCATCTCAGAAGCAGCTCCACTTTCCCAAATGACTGAGACATGACCTGCCCTTCGCCGCCCAGCCTCTGTGTGAAAACGTGACCGGACTGAGCCTCCCAGGATCATAAAAAATGTATTTGCTGTCCTCTGTTGGCCAACGCGGGTCACACGCAGAAAATACATCACCGGACCCAACAGGCGGTCCTGTTGCCAAAGGGGACTTCCCAGGGACCCCAGCCAGAAGGAATGAGCCAGACAGCCCCTTCTTCTCTTTCTGCTGCACCCCCCACCTTAACCACCTCCCACCTGCACTGGGGTTTCCCATCTTGCAGCCAATGCACAGGACTTTGATTTGATTGGCCCTGAGGCTCATATCCTCTTTCCCCCATTGGGCAATGCCATGAAGTCTGAGATGGGGGTACTGGGGCCCGTGACGCATGGTTTCTCTGAAAGCAACTTGTTAGGGTGATGTAGCAAAAGGGAGATAGGTCAGACCCCTCTGAACGCAAAAGGCAGATCACTGGTACTAACAGTCCCATTTCCTCCCGAGGACCTCCTATGTGCCAAGGACACAAAGTGTACTATCTTACTGAACTCATCCATTTTCCGGATGAAAAGACCAAGGCTTTGAAGTTAGTTATTTGTGGAATTAACACCTGCTTGCCCTCTACGTTCCAGGCACAGAGCAGGTGCTGGGGCCACGGTGGCCACAGTGGCAAACAGGACAAGTCCTTGCCCTCAAGGAACTTGTCACCTGGGTCACCAAGCAATCCCTGCAGTGCTGTTGTGGTCCAGGCACAGACGCTGGAGCCCGGTTGCCTTGGGTCAGGGTGCCCCAACACTGAGGCTGTCTACACCAAAGCTGCAATGTCCTTTGTGTCCCCTCTTGCCAAGTAGATGAAAAGAGAAGCTGTGGGGTGTCACCTGTGGCTCAAAGGAGTAGGGCGCCAGCCCCCTATACTGGTGGTGGTGGGTTCAAACCTGGCCCCCAGCCAAAAAGAGAGAGAGAGAGAAGCTGTGTTCTCCTCTGCTGTTTATCACTAGCTTGGGAGGCCCAGGGCTCTGCTAAGCCTCCTTGGGCCTCAATTTACTCTTTGGTAGACTAGGATTTATAAGGTTGCCTTGTAGGATACCTGCGGTATTGGGAACCATGGCTATTTGTGCTTGGTGTTACTACCTAGGGAAGGGGTTGTCTCAGCTGAGACTGCAAAGAGGAAGGACACTGTAGACAGGAGGGGAGGAGCAGGACAGCACCGGCAGCAAAGGCCAGGTCCCCTGGGGACCTGAAATAGTCTCTGTGGCTCAGGGTCCACAGAAGCTGCCCTCACTCAAGTCTGTGTACTGAGCCACAAGGTTCTGGCAGCTCCTCATACCCCCAAGTTCAGGCTCTGCCCGAACTCTGGGGTAGCTGGATGGATGCAGAAGGAAAAACCAGGCCCTGGTAGATCAGCAGGGCCTGTGTATGAGGCCCTGAAGGCCACCAGGGCCTGGCCTTTACGATCTTGCATGTTAAACCCCCCTAAACATTGCCCTCCAGGTGCCTATGAGCCCCACCCTTGCCAGGCCTGGCTCAGTTCCCTGTGACTCAAGCTAGTGGTGAGCCTAAAATCTGGTTAAACACCGGACGTGCCTCCAGCCTCGGGAAAACAACTGGCTTTGGGGGCTGGAAGCCCCAGACGCCCGCTCTGGCCTTCTCCCAGGAAAGAGCCCCACCTGCACACAGGTTCCTAGCCTTAGGGTAATGTGGAGGCCTGGGCAGACAATGGAGTGGCTGCCCTGGATGGCAAGAGGCCTGGAGAGCTGCAGCTGGGCTGTGAAAAGATTTTACCCTTGTGAAACAATATTAAGAATCTAGACTGAAAAATTCTACTGAATACAAGGTTTCAGGTCAGTGGCCCACACAAGTTAGATCTGAAGTGGCCTGTAAACCAGAGGTGTCCACAGCCCACCCCACTGCAGCCTCTGACCCTTGACAGGGAGCAAGTGGGAAGGCCTTTCACTGTGCCCTTGCCCACCTGCCCAGATGGTGTGTGTCCTCCTGTAAGGAACAACAGAAATTTGGGTCAAGGGCAGTGAAGTGAAATCACTCTGTCTGGTCTAGGCCCTTAGGGCCTATAATGTCAGATAGAGAGAGCCACCAGGTCTTCCTTGAGGCGACCCAGAGTCTTTAGAAAACATTCCACATCCATGTGGGCCTTTGGCTTTGCAATTGTGAAATGGAAAACTTGAGAAAAGTCAGAGCCTTGGATAGTTCGTTGACATGCAGGACAGATCTGATGATGATGACACAATTACTGAGTGCTTCCTGTGGGCTCTGCATCTTATACTGCATCATCAAAACAACCCCACTGTCATTTATCCACTTTACAGATGAGGAAACTGAGGCTAAGGTATAGTGGTCATTTGCCCAAGATCCTCAGAGGGGAACTTGGAAGAAATGTGGTGGGAAGCTGGGTGCGGGCTGACAGCAGCCCCATGTTCAGCTCTGTGGGTGGTATGGGGAGCTCCTCAGTGCAGTGTAACAGTTCCAGAGGTAGAGAAGGCAGGTAGGGTCAGCAGACAGAGGAAGTCACTTACTTGTGCATGGTCCTCCTTGGGGTAGACTCCTCCACACTTTGGTGCTCAGGTCTGCCTGCTCGTGGGCTCTCCCCACCCTCTACCCCAGTAGCTCTCTGCACCTTCCAGGCCCAGCCCCAAGCTTTGGTTGGGTAAGTTCTCTCCATACATCCCCGTGGGCACCTGTCTCTTTCTCATCACACTGTGTCCATTTATTAGGCCCCTGCCATTGGTCTGTGAAGCCCTGGTGGAGGCAACCCACTGTCTCTCGGATCCTGGCCCTGGCACTGTGCCAGGTTTACCCCCATGGTAGGGTTCTATAAAGATTTGTTAGAAAATGAATTTTAAAAGAGAAGAAAGGCACTGAAAGAATGCCTGAGTGGAAGATGACATCTTTGTGACCATGTTGTGGCTCCTAGGCAGCTCGATGGACAAAAATACACAGTTCCACAGACCCCAAGGCTGGGCTGGACAAAAAAATTCTCACTGGCACTCAAGAGGCTGGTGAAGAGCTCAGTTTCACAATGAAAAAAGAAGCCAGAAATCCACCTGGGGGTCTGGGATCAATTCTTAGTCCTCCTGACTATCAGTTCCTTGGGTAGCAATAATGGGAATGTTAAAAGGATTCAACTACACAATACCCATGAAGTGCTTATTTGGCCTTGCATGACTTAGCACTCAAAAAACGGTAGCAATCATTGTTTTCTATTAAATGTGGTGGTGAAAGGGCTATGCCTGTGCATGCTGTGAATCAGTTGACCAGTGCCAGGGGCTCTCCTTTTAGGATGTGGTTGGTTGTTCCTGGCATCAGCTTCATCCTTGCCCCTCAGCCGACCAAAACCAAAGTGAAGAACATACCAGTGTCTGGGTGGGTGGGCTGGCCTGGTTTGGTGGGATCTGGTCACCTAGAGAAGCAGAGTTGGTTTCTCAGAGTTTCAGTAGAGTGGCCAATGTCAAGAAACTAGAAGAATGCTGGGGAATGCAGCCCAAGTGGAAATGCAAGAGTTGATCAACTTCCCTATCAGCACAGAACTCTTCTCTGGAACCTATATGACTCGGGTCATGGTCCCAACTCTCAGACCAATACCAAGTGCTGTTCGATTTTTTTTTATTATTTATTTTTATTTTTTGAGACAGAGCCTCAAGCTGTCGCCCTGGGTAGAGTGCTGTAGCGTCATCACAGCTCACAGCAACCTCCAACTCCTGGGCTCAAGCGATTCTCCTGCCTCTGCCTCCCAAGTAGCTGGGACTACAGGCACCCGCCACAACGCCTGGCTATTTTTTTTTTTTTTGGTTGCAGCCATCATTGTTGTTTGGTGGGCCTGGGCTGGATTCCAACCCATCAGCTCAGGTATATGTGGCTGGAACCTTAGCCACTTGAACCACAGGCACCGAGGTTCTGTTGGATTTTTGAACCAGAGGTTGCAATTGGCAGCCCACAGGCCAGGTTGAGCCCACAGACGTATTTCATTTGGCCTGCAGAACATTTAAAATAATAATAAATTTGATTTAGTGGCCAACATTTTAAAATCAGGAAATTTCATATTTTAAAAAATCCAGATTTCTGGCTTCTCTTTAAAAAATCAGATGATCCAAAGATTTGGCAGTAGAGGGTCCACATTTCCACAGGGCAACAGTGGCTGGGAGTAGAACAGTGGGATACTTGTCAGGGTAGGGTAGCTGCTGTAACAAACAACCCTGAGCTGTCAGTGGCATATTGTAAGAACTGTTACAGAGCCAAGCATGGTGGCACATGTCTGTATTCTCAGCTACTTGAGAGGATCACTTTAGCTTAGGAGTTCAAGACTACAGTGACCTGTGATCATGTCACTGCAGTCCAGCCTAGGCAACAGAATAACACTCTGTCTCTTTAAAAAAAAAAAAGTTACAGATTTTACTTCTAGCAAGGCTTTTTTACCCACAGCAAGTAAAAATCAGATCAGCTTGCTCACCTGAATTAGAAGGGCAGGGCAGAAGGACAAGGGAACGGAGTGGTGGGAAATGTTCGTCGTGCACCAGTTTGGTGATTCACTCAGCAAAACTCAAGTTGATGTGATATAAACAACGTCTGCTTCTTCCAGAGGCCTGCCACAATATTTTCTTTTAAGTGCTACTCACGCC
This sequence comes from Otolemur garnettii, assembly GCF_000181295.1. Lineage (NCBI taxonomy): Eukaryota > Metazoa > Chordata > Mammalia > Primates > Galagidae > Otolemur > Otolemur garnettii. Next base: position 898,024 of record NW_003852652.1, on the reverse strand, counting down.
TGAAATACACTTCTGGTTTTGAAATGTGGTTCTCAGCCCATGTACGTATACAAACCACTCACTCTCTTAGTAAGAGTTCTGTTTTTCTGTTCTTTAATGCCAACTTTCTAAGTGCATGATGTCAGCCCAGATAGGAGGCCAGTGTGGACTGGAGGCCTCCCCTTGGAGAGGTCAGCTTGATGACAAAAGTGGACTTTTGCATTGGAGACTTGGCAGTGTCTTTATGCAATTTTGGTGAGGCTGTGTTAATGTCTCTGCTCTCCAGAGCCCTGACATCTGTTTACTTTTTACATTTTCTCTTTTTTTCAGTTGTTAACTTTATAAGTTTTGCTGCAAAAATAGTGATTCCAAAAGTAACATACCTTCTCTTTGCCAATGCCATGATATTTGGACAAAATTAGTAATTTTCTCTGCAATTCTTCTCTATCTCTCACCCAATATAGAGGCATTCATTCTCAATAGCCTGATGGATGGTGAGGCTTTCAAATGGGGTATGAACTTTCTTCACATTCCAAGAAAATCCATACACACTTACATGCATCTGTATTAATAAATAAAGTTTATTTAGTTTTACAAAAATTACAATATGAATATGTTCTAGAGATCTGTTGTACAACATAGTATGTATCTTTAGTTCACAATATGATATTGCACACCTAAAAAATTTTAAGAGTGTAAGTCCTATGTTAAGTGTTCTTAACACACACACACACACACACACAAATGCAAAGGGACACAAGATGCTTTTGGAAGTGATGGATATGTTTATTACTTTGATTCTTAATTGTGGTGATGGTATCACAAGTGTATGCATATGTCCAAACATCAAATTGTATACATTAAATATATGCAGTTTTTTGTACATTATTTATACTTCACTACATCTTTAAAAAACAAACAAAAAACACCCTGACCATCAACTTTTCTCACTTACTGCACTCATGATCACTTCAGATCCATAAGTCAATCATTCCTTTAATGGCTGCCCAGGAAGCTATGAAGTAGATGGCTCATTATTTCCTGAACCATCCTGGCTGGTAGATGTTTCAAATGTTGTCATCAGAAGAACTCCATGACAGAGGAAGTGAGGGAGTGTGTGTCATTCTGATTTTATAATGGGAGAAACTGAGGCACAAAGAGGTTGATGTGGCCAGGTTTAAGGCTCTCACCAGTTCCTGGTAGGGCAGAGGCCTCTAGCACTGCTCTTGGTTTATGCTGCCACAAGGTGTCACTGTTGAAGTTTGGTCCAGGACAGCCTCTGTTGACAAACTGCAGTTCCTTATCAAGATAATGGATCCTCAAAGGGACCTAGTTATTCTGCCAAAAATTAACCTTGAATTATAGGGAGGTGGTTTCTGGGAAAGCTATGGGCTCCTTATGCAAATCTACCTTCTCATAAATGATCATTTTGTGCACTGAGGTATCAGAGGGTCACCTAGGTTCTGTCTCACTTGTCACTCTTTCACCCCCAAACTCAGCATCATGTCTAAGGGAGACCAGGGGAGTGATTCTTTATAGAACAAAGGCAGTTGACTTCAAGATGACTTTCAGACATGAAATTCTACACAAGTTACAGAAATCTAAACATAGCTTTATATATTCATGAACACAAGTGGTTTAAATGAACACAAAAATGTCTTGCTTATTCAGACACATGATCAGCTTTACCCATTTAAGTGTAAACAGAGCCTGAATTCAAAATTCTGCTCATTAGTTTCTGGTGCAGCATGTGCCAAACTGGTTTTACAGCTCTGTGGCATCTCCAGATTTGAAACAGAGGTGAGAGTTTTGAGATTCCTGTGGAATCTTCCTGCCTTAAAAATAAAAAAATAAAACAACAAGCGCTTCTCTATACCTGAATATACACCCTTGGCACTGGGTGTAATGCATTTTTTGCATAAATTATATCTACTGTGTGTTATGTAAGTTGCCTTTTTCTAAAGCACATTCTTCACCTGATGCAGAAGCTGGGGTGTAGGGAGTGAGGGCGGGCTGGGGTTGGATGAAAATGGGCTCTTTCCTAGAGTGATTTCACAGGGGAGTGCTGTTCTACTTTTTAGATGGAAAGGGAAAGACAGGAACATTTGGGTTGAGAACTCTACATTCTTCACAGATACTGGCTTATCTGCCCAGGAGCAGTGGTCTTTTTTCCTTTTTTTTAAAGACTGATTCTGTCACGCTGGGTAGAGTGCCATGGCATCATTGCAGCTCACAGAAACCTCAAACTCTTGGGTTCAAGGGATTCTGTTACCTCAGCTTCCCAAGTAGCTGGGGCTACTGGCATTGGCCACCATGTCCTGCTAGCTTTTTCTATTTTAAGTAGAGACAGGGTCTCACTCTTGTTCAGGCTGGTCTATAACTCCTGAGCTGGAGCAGTTGGCCTTGGCTTCCCAGAGAGCTAGGGTTATAGTCTTGAGCCACTGTGCCTGGCCATTTTGAGACATTTTAAATAGAGAGGAACATAAGTGCTCTTTTTTGGTGGTTCTTCAAAAAGAAATGAATGGACACTCTGGTGGAGAAAGAAAAAAATCAGCATTTATCTGCCTTAATTCTGGATTGTTCCAATTTTCTGTGTTCTAAAAGATTACCTTTGCATTTGAATGGGAGGGGTGTTTGGAGGTAATTCTGGGGAAAAAATTACACATGTAACATAACATATGCAGTCTAATTCATAATTGCTAAATCATGGAAGAAGCCCAAGTGCCCATCCATCCACGAATGGATCAATAAATTGTGGTATATGTATACCATGGAATATTATGCAGCATTAAAGAAAGATGGAGACTTTACCTCCTTCATGTTTATATGGATTTGGAACATATTCTTCTTAGCAAAGTATCTCAAGAATGGAAGAAAACCTATCCAATGTATTCAGCCCTAATATGAAACTAATCTATAGCTTTCATACAAAAGCTATAACCCAATTGTAGTCCAAGAATAGGGGGACGGGGGAGAGGGAGGGGAGGGGGGGAGGATGGGTAGAGGGAGGGTAATTGACAGCACCACACCTATGGTCCATCTTACAAAGGTACATGTGAATCTTTCTAAATGTTGAATATAAATGTCTTTACACAATAACTAAGAAAATGCCATGAAGGCTATGTTAACCAGTTTGGTGAAAATATTTCAAATTGTTTATAAAACCAGCACACTGTACCCCATGACTGCATTAATGTACACAGCTACGATTTAATTAAAAAAAAAATCATCTTGTAGAAAATCCAAACAATGTACAGTACAAGTTAACAAGGTAAGAAGTGGAAGGCATCATTCCAACAGCTTGCCTATTCTACTTCTCTCCCAAGAGGTCACAACTGTAATATTATTTTGATGTGTACCCTTCTATCCCCTGGCGACTCAATACATGGTGCTCATTCCTGGGTTTAGAATGTGGCTTTAGAATATGGCTCTAGATGGGGGAAGGGGGGTGGTTCTCAAAGTGAGGTCCAGCATCTACATCCTTGGGGATCTTGTCAGAAACGCAAATTGTATTTGAATGGGAGGGGTTTTTGGAGGTAATTCTGGGGAAATTACCTTTGCATTTGAACCAGGACCAGGCCCCAAAGGACCAGGCCCCACCTCATAGCTACTGAACATATTCAGTTAGCTGTGTTCCTCAAGCCCTCTAGGGGTCGCTGCTGCACGCTCGCAAGCGCTGGAACCACTGCTGCAGGATAGGGGAAATTTAGCTCCTGCCGCTCCTGCCGGCTCCACCTCTCCAGGTCAGCTCCGGAGAGCGTGCTCCCATCTGTCTTGCTCTCTGAACAACGTCCGGGGTCCTGTTCCACCCACCACACACTAGGAGCTCTTTTAATGCTTCCTCCAGGCCGGGAGCCTGTCATCCTAGCACTCTGGGAGGCCAAGGCGGGAGGATCGTTTGAGCTGAGGAGTTCCAGACTAGCCTGAGCAAGAGCGAGAGCCCTTCCCCAAAGCCCGTCTACAAAAAATATTTAAATTAGCTGCGCCTGGTGGCGGGTGCCTGTAGTCCCAGCTACTAGGGGAAATACAGGCAGAGATCGCTTGAGCCCATCAGTTTGAGGTTGCGATGAGTTAGGCTGAAGCCCCTGCACTCTACCCAGGGTGATACAAGTTTTAAGTCAAGCTGTTTTTGAGATTCTGCTCCACACCGGTCCTGGAGGGTGCGGTCATTTCATTGCATCTTCAAAGGCATTCAAGCAGCCGTGGGGCATCCTTTAGTTATGCCCAGGACACCTGTGCGGTGAGACGTTGACCCAGACCGCCTCTACAGTCTTCTCTCCGAGCTGCTTCACAGAGGCCCGTGCTGGCTACATACCTATTTTACTGAGGGGCAAACGGAGGCTCAGAGCGAAAGGTTTAGATTTCCCCGTCAGTATTGCTCCAAGTCTGGGCAGGGCTTCTCTCTCAATCGCAGTACCTTCAGTGGATTTCCTTTTAAAAATAGCAATCCAGACAGACACCAGCTGACTGCGGGCGTGGGCTGGGTATCAGGCAACGGCAGTTCTTTCATTTGAGTGGATAAAACTGGAGTCTAATGTTCAGAAAAATGTGAAGTGGCCCTTAAGCCAAGTGCCACCAACTGTAGATCTCCTTGCCCGAGGGATGTTTGGCCCTAGATGGGGCCACGCTGTGCAGGTGACCCCTTAGAACCTTGGACTTTGCGACCCGGTCCACTGGGAGCCCGGCGGCCAGTAGCGCCGACGCTGGACCACCTGGACTGTCACCCTGAGATTGAGGGAGTGTTTGAGCCCAGATTAAAGGAAAACAGTTGGCCCGATCTGCAATTCGGAAGAAAGGATCTAGGGCTGAGTCTGGAAGGCGTGGATGTTTGATTACCGCTCTCGAAACCTGTTTCTCACCGCCCCAAAAATGTCCACCCGTGGCAGAAAGGCGACTTAAGGCACGGACGGGGTTCGAACCCGTGATCTTCGGTTTACGAGACCGACGCCTTACCACTTGGCCACCGCGCCTGCGTTACAATGGCGGCCGGGCGAACCTCTATCGTGGGTCTGCTCCCGGGAGCTCGCCCCGCGGGCACGAGCGCGTGCCTGGCGGCCCCCGCGCGGCCCCGCCCCCTCGCGGCGGTCAGCGGGCGGGGCTCCTGCGGGCGCGCGCCGGCCGATCCCGGAGGACTGAGAGACTCGGGAGCGCGGCCAGAAGGCCCTAAGTTCCCAGGAGCAACCTGGTCGGTGTCCTGGGGTCCCTGCGCGCAGTTGGAGCAGTGTCCCAGAGACTTGGCCGCCTCCTCAGGAGGCGTGTCTGGGTCTGGAGAGCGGGCGAGGCGCTTTAGTTAAGGCGTCTGGTGGTGGCGGTTCTGATCCCAGCTCCACTAGAGACTGAGCGACCTTGGGCGGCGCCTCGCGGAGCCTCAGTTTCCACTCTAGAGTGAGGCAGCGGGAGGCCGAGGTGGTGCCACTGCTTGCCACGCACGCAGTACAGGCTCAGCAAGGGTTGTCGAGTGAATGCGTTAGGTTTTATAAAATAAAACCCCCAAATCCCTTATTCCTCCCAGGGTGTGCCCTGTCCCAGGACCAGCAGCATCACCAGGGATTTTGTTAGAAATGCAACTCGGGGGATGTAGCCCAGTCCTGGGGATTTTACCAGCCGTCCAGGTGATGCCGATTTTCCAGTAAGTCTGAGCCCCAAGGCTTTAGACAATTTATATGCTTATTCACGTTTATAGATCCAAACGTGCGTTTTATTTTCCTACAAGTGAAACTTTACCATTCTTTGCACTTTTATTTATCATGAATTAATATACGATGTATTAATTTAATAGCATGCGGTACATAATACATTATAAACAGAATTGGTAGCATATATTATTTGATGAATATAACAATTTCTATCATTCATTAATGTGATGTGTAATATTAACAAAATAGTGAATTATATGAATGTTCTGAAGTATGTGCTGGTATATCACAATCTGTTTCTGGGAGCTAGACATTGGGTTATCTGCAGCTTTTTTTGCTCTCAACATATTCTGCTACCATTGTCTCCACCACCTGGTACTGATGAGAGTATGCCTACCAGACAGGTGTATAGGCAGATAGTAAACTGAACAATACCAGGAAGTTGTGTTCACTAGTGGCTTTAAATGTCTAAGTTTGGGCAGGTGAGTGGAAAGTCACACATTATCCTTGTTTCCAGATGATATGGTCTTATATCTAGAGAAACCTAAAGACTCCACAAAAAGACTATTAGAACTGATAAACAAATTCAGTAAAGTTGTATGATACAAAATCAATATACAAAAATAAGTAGTGTTTCTTAGGCCAACAGTTAACAATCTGAAGAAGAAACTCCAATTTACAATAGCTACAAATAAAATAAAATACCTGTGATTAAACTTAACTAAAGAAGTGAAAGATCTCTGTAATGAGAACTATAAAATATTGATAGAAGAAACTGAAGAGGACACTCATACAAAGGAAAGATATACCGTGCTTATGGCTTGGAAGAATCAATACTGTTAAAATAGCCAAACTACCCAAAGCAACTTACAGATTTAGTGCAATCTCCATTAAAGTACCATTGACTTTCTTCACAGAAATAGGAAAAATAATCCTAAAATTTATATGGAACCACAAAAAACCCAGAATGCCAAAGCCATCCTAAGCAAAAAGAACAAAACTGCAGGACTCGCATTACCTGACTTCAAATTATACTATAGAGCTGCAGGAACCAAAATAGCATGGTACTGGAAATAAAAGCAGACACATCCAACAGGACAGATCCAGAATTCAGAAATAAACCCACACATCTATAGTGATCTTATCTTTGACAAAGGTGCTGAGAATATAAAGTGACAGTGAAGAAGGGACAGTCTCTTCAGTAAATAGTGCTGGGAAAACTAGATATCTATACAGAAGAATAAAACTAGACCCTTATCGCTCCCATATAAAAAATAAAATTGAAATGGATTAGAGACTTAAATTTAAGACTTGAAACTATGAAACTGCCAAAAGTTTCGTTGGGGAAACACTTCAGGACATTGGTCTCCACGAGGACTTCTTGAGTAATAACCCCCACAGTGTAGACAACCAAAGCAAAATTGGACAAATGGGATCACATCAAGCTAAAAAGCTTCTGCACAGCAAAGGAAACAATCAACAAAGGGAAGAGACAACCCACAGAATGGGAGAAAATAATCTGCAAACTCCTTATCTGACAAGGGATTAATAACTAGAATATTGGCGGTGCCCATAGCTCAGTGGGTAGGGCACCTGCCACATACACTGAGGCTGGTGGGTTTGAACCCAGCCTGGGCCTGTTGAAACAACAATGACAACTGCAACAACAACAAAATAGTCGGGCATTGTGGCAGGTGCCTGTAGTCCCAGCTACTTGGGAGGCTGAGGCAAGAGAATTGCTTAAGCCCAAGAGTTTGAGTTTGCTGTGAGCTGTGATGCCATGCATGGCACTCTACCAGGGAGACAGCTTGAGACTCTGTCTCAAAAACAAAAAACTAGAATATTTAAGGAGCTCCAAAAAATCAATATGAAAAGATCAAATAATCCAATTTTTAAAAGGCAAAGGTAATCAGTTTGATATAAGCACTCCAGATTGTTTTAAAAAATCAACACATTGTGCCCCACATCCACACAAATGTATTCATGATCTATGTGTATATGACTTAATAAAAAAATTAAAATGATAAACAAAGGCAAAGGATCTGAATAGGCACGTCTCAAAAGAAGACTTACAAATGGTTAACAGCTATGTATGAAAAAATGCTCAACATCATTGTCATCAGAGAAATGCAAAATTATAATGAGATATTATCTCACCCCACTTAAAATGGCTTTTATCAAAAAGACAGGCAATAGTGAATGCTGGTGAGGATGTGGAGAAAGGGAACTCTGACACTGTTGGTGGAAATGTAAATCAGTGCAACCACTAAGAACAGTATGGAGGTTCCTGAAAATGCTAAAAATAGAATTACCACTGCTGGATATATATCCAAAGGAGGGAAAATCAATATATCCAAAAGATATCTGCACGCCTATGTTTACTGCAGCACTATTGCCAATAGCCAAGATTTGAAATGAACCTATCAAACGGAAAAGAACTCAAATCCTGTAAAATAATTTGAAGAGGGTTATTCTGAGCCAAATATATGTGATCATGACCCAAAGCCCCACCCAAGAAGCCTTGAGTGAGTGGTGTCACTGTGGTGGGGTTATAGTTTGGTTTTACACAGTTTAAGGAGACAGGAGTTACATGTGAAGTCATAAATCAATACATGGAAGGTATACATTGGTTTGGCCTCCAAAAGAGAGACATCTCAAAGTGGGGCATCACAGGTTATAGGTGGGTTTAGAGATTCTTTGATTTGTAATTGGTTAAACATAAGCATTTTTTTCATACATAGCTGTTAGCCATTTGTATATCTTCCTTTCAGAAGTGCCTATATACTCTGGTTTCTCCTCACATCACATAAATCTTTCACCTTTTACTAAAGATTTCAGTGGAGAGGAACAACTCTTGAGTCTGAAACCAATTTTTTGAGGCCTTGCCTTGGCAAAGGCTACC
>NW_003852652.1:885584-889280 GCF_000181295.1 Otolemur garnettii | reverse complement strand
GGATAAATGTCCTAGGCAGGCTGCATGTGGCCCATGGTCCGTAGTTTGAGGACGCCTGTTTTAAGGACTCAAGTGATCTGTTAGGTAAGTTGATGACCTGCAGGTGTGGCTTAACGTTTGCATTGCATAGCCTTGGGTCTGCTCATGAGTTACAAAGGATATACCCAAGATGGGTGGGTACATGGCAAGGCAGGTCTGACCTCCCTTCTCATGGCTGGCAACACATCTTTAGGGTATTTCTGGGGTCCCATTGGCCAAGAGGGGCTCTATTTAGTCAGCTGAGGGGCTTAAGATTTTATTTCAGTTCACGAATCAACAGATGAATAAAGAAATTGTGGTACATTTACACATATATCATATAGCCACAAAAAGAACAAAACCCTGCTGTTTGCAACAGCCTGGATGGAACTTAACATTACATTAAGTGAAACAGGCCAAGCACAGAAAGACAAAGTCATGTGTTCTCACTAATATGTGAGAGCTAAATGTTAAAAACAATTGATCTCATGGAGACAGAGTAGAACTATCATTACCAGAGGCTGCAAAGGGTACTAAGGGGCAGGAGGGATAAAGTGGAGATGATTAATGGGTTCAAAAATATAGTTAGATACTTAGCTAGAATGAAAGCTATTTGACAGCACAACAAAGTGGCTATAATTGACAATAAATTAGGGTATATATTAAAATAACTAAAAGAATGAATTGGATGTTCCTAATACAAAGAAATGTTAAATACCTAAAGTGATACCCCAATTATCCTGATTTGATTCATTCACATTGTAAGCCTGTATCAAAATGTCACTTGTACCCTACACACATATATAGCTATTATGTGCCCATAATTATTCAGAAAGAAAGAAAAGGCATGGACATTTTCCCTCCAGGTGCCGGGCTTAGAACCCTGAGACCTTGCACCTGAAGTTCTCAAGTGATAAATGCAATTTCACAGTAGCTCCACTAAAAATAATTGGGGGAACATTTTCAGAATTAAAACAAGAATTACCAAGTCTGACTAGTTGATGATAGTGTTGGCTCCATTGTCCCCCTCCTTTTTTGCTGTTCATTGAGTTGTTGGAATTATTATGCAGAAGTGATAGGGGTTTATAACAAGTGAAAAGAAATTAGCAAATGAAGGAAAATCACATGAAGGGTGAGTCCACAACTAACTGGAAATTGGAGTTTAACAGGTACTTTTCCCAGCTTTGCCTTTTAAGAAAAGGGAGGGAGTTGCATGATCTTGGGGTGCCAGGCACGTGAAGAGGGATGTATGTGCTTTGATGGGCAGGCAGGACACCCTGGGTGACCCACAGGGTCTGGGGTCCTCTGACCATCTGTAGCTCTCAACCAGAGAACACAGATGGCAGGTGCTAGGCAGGATAAGCCTATTTATCTGACAAGAAGCCCTGGGGGGGGGGGCACAGGTCACCAGTACCCGGAGGTTGATCTGTCTGTCCTGGCCCCAGCATCTTAGAGTGGTGCCTGAGCAAGGTAGGTCCTCCATGTGGAATCAACATTCAGGATTGCTTTCCGTGTGGCACTGGAGACTCTCTGTGGCTGGAGTCCGCCAGCATTGTTTTGGTGCTGAACTCCCAGCAAACTTTTTGCTAAATAAAGGTGAAATTTCTAAGTGATCAGGAAATGGCCATTGTTCACTCATACTGAAAAACTTTTTTTTTTTTTCGGCCAGGGCTGAGTTCAAACCCAACGCCTCTGGCATATGGGACCGGTGCCCTACCCTTTTGAGCCACAGGCACCGTCCCATACTGAAAAACTTAAATCTGTGCCTTTCCTTAGAGGGTCCCTGGTGCAGGGTTGTGGGGGGTGTCTTGATGGCACCAAATAAATGTGACCTGATCCCAGGGTTCCCAAATGGTAGGGTGAGGAACCAGGGTCAGATTATGCAAAGGGGGCTTAGAGGGGTCTGAGAAGGCAACATTTTAAGTAAGAATATGTCAAAAGTGATCTGGTGACAAAGCCAGGTGACATAATGGATTACTTTGGATTTTTTTCTTTCATCTGTAAAAATAAGTTGCCTAGATCTCATAAACATCTACATTTCCTTTGTGTTGAAGCTTACATACTGTTTTCTCTTCTAGAAAAAAATATATAGTCTTTAGTCATTTTTTTCTTTTTCCTGTATCTCTGTTTCCCTCTTCAAAGTAGCAAAAAAAATTTTTTTTCTTTTTATTAAGTCATATACACATAGATCATGAATACATTTATGCATTTGTGGGGTACAATGTGTTGATTTTTTATACAATTTGAAATGCTTACATCAAACTAGTATAGCTTTCACTTCATTTATTTATTGTGTTAAGACATTTATGTTCTATACTTGATAGATTTGACTTATACCCTTGAAATATGCTCCATAGGTATGTTCTTACTGTTTACCCTCCCTTTATTAAACCTCCCCTCTCACGTCCCATCCCCTGCCTCTTCTCTCCTTCATCCTGGGCTATAGTTGTGATCTATCATTCATAAGAAAGTGTAATTATAAATTGGTTTCATAAAAATACCAAGTACATTGGATACTTTTTCTTCCATTCTTGAGATACTTTACTAAGAAGAATATGTTCCAGCTCCATCCATGTAAACATAAAAGAGGTAAAGTCTCCATCTTTTTAAAGGCTGCATGATATTCCATGGTGTACATATGCCACAATTTATTAATCCATTCATGGGTTGATGGGCACTTGGGCTTCTTCCATGACTTGGCAATTATGAATTGAGCTGCAATGAACAATCTAGTGCAGATAGCTTTGTTGCAAAGTGATTTTTGGTCTTTTGGACCTAGTAGAGGAATTGCAGGATCAAATGGCAGGTCTACTTTTAGATCCTTGAGTGTTCTACAAACTTCTTTCCAAAAGGAATGTATTACCTTGCATTCCCACCAGCAGTGCAGAAGTGTTCCCTTTTCTCCACATCCACCCCAACATTTGTAGTTTTGGGATTTTGTTATGTGGGCTATTCTTACTGGAGTTAGATGATCTCAAACTGGTTTTGATGATTAAAGATGATGAGCATTTTTTCATGTGTCTATAGACCATGTGCCTGTCTTCTTCAGAGAAGCTTCTGTTCAAGTCTCTTGCCCACAATGAAATGGGATCACTTGTTCTTTTCTTATTAATAAATTGGAGTTCTCTGTGGATTGTGGTTATCAAACCCTTGTCAGAAACATAACCTGCAAATATTCTCTCCCATTCTGAGGGCTTTCTACTTGCTTTACTTACTGTGTTCTTGGCAGTGCAGAAGCTTTTTAGTTTGATCAAATCCCAGTAATGTATTTTTGGTATTGCTTCAGTTTCCGGGGTTTGGGGGGGGAGTCCTCCTCATAAAGTATTCTCCCAGACCAATTTCTTCAAGTGTTTCTATAGGGGACACCAAGAGCCAGATGACATCTGAGCAAGATGGTCTGCAGCTGAGGGGTGGACCGCAGGCAGGTGCTCCTTGTGGAAGAAGAGCCCAAGCCTTCAGCACATAGTCATTTGTTAATTACTCCCCTCACCTGTGTTGTATGGTCTCAATAAAAGGCTGATGCGGAGGTTGCTTGGGGGCTACCCTGCAAGTAAGGGCTAGCCTGTCTCCCACAAGCTTGTACTTCTAATCCACGTTATACCTGGTTCCTTCTTGCGGGGATCGAGACCAGGGCCTTAGGAGCCTGATGAGTCGTGACATGTTTCCTCTCACTCTCTC
>NW_003852652.1:884548-885564 GCF_000181295.1 Otolemur garnettii | reverse complement strand
GTGAAGCTTCCTGAATGAGACCACAAACGATGTAGATGACTTGACAGAACATACTAGAAATGTTCTCCCTTAAAGTATCCCATTTCCAGGAATCCAATCCTTTTTTTTTTTTTTTTGTAGAGACAGAGTCTCACTTTATCACCCTCGGTAGAGTGCCGTGGTGTCACACAGCTCACAGCAACTGGGCTTAGGTGATTCTCTTGTCTCCGCTTGAAGAATATTTATAGTTTCATGTCTCAAATTTAAGTTTTTTATCCAGTGAGAGTCAACTTTTGTTAGGGATGAAAGGTATGGGTCTCGTTTCAGTCTTCTACAAGTTGCCTGCCAATTCCCCTAGCACCATTTGTTAAATACGGAATCTTTTCCCCAGTGTATATTTTTGATAGGCTTATCAAGGATCAAATGACAATAAGTGTCTGGGTTCAGCTCTTGGTTCTCAATTCTGTTCCATACATCTACCTCTCTATTTTTGTGCCAGTACTGTGCTTTTTTTTGGGGGGGGGAGGGGGCTACAATGTACTGGTTTTATATACCATTTGAAATATTTTCATCAAACTAGTTAACATAGCCTTCAGTGCATTTTCTTATTGTGTTCAGACATTTATACTCTACACTTAATAAATTTAACATGTACCCTTGTAAAATGCACCATAGGTGTGCTCCCACCAATTACCATCTATCCACACATCTTCCCCCCCTTCCCCTCCCTCTCCTCTTTCCCCTTCTTCTTGTGCTATAGTTGGGTTATAAGCTATAAGTTGGTTTCATAGTAGGTCTGAGTACATTGGATACTTTTTGTTCCATTCTTGAGATATTTTGCTAAGAAGAATATGTTCCAGCTCCATCCATGTAAACATGAAAGAAGTAAAGTCTCCATCTTTTTTAAAGGCTGCATAATATTCCACAGTGTACATATACCACAATTTATTAATCCATTCATGGTTTGATGGGCACTTGGACTTTTTCCATGACTTAGCAATTATGAATTGGGCTGCAATAAACATTCTGGTGCAAAT
>NW_003852652.1:876138-880549 GCF_000181295.1 Otolemur garnettii | reverse complement strand
GTTTAGCTGGATATAGGATCCTGAGTTTAAAGTTGTTTCGTTTTAGGAGGTTGAAGGTCGATGACCATCCTCTTCTGGCTTGAAAAGTTTCACCAGAGAGATCTGCAGTCATTCTAATATACTTCCCCTTGTAGGTTATGGTTTTCTTATGTCTGGCTGCTTACAGAATTTTCTCCTTCAAGTTGGTGAAGTTAATTATAATGTGTCTGGGAGATGCTTTATTTGGATTGAGTAGTACTGGGGTTCTGAACTGTCTACTCTCTGAATTTCAGTATCTCTTGCATGTTTGGGAAGTTCTCCTTGATTATCTCTTGGAGTAGAGCATCTGTGCCTTTTGGAACATCCCTGTCACCTTCAGGAATGTTTGCTTTTTTGGAGTTGTCCCACAGCTCCCTCAGAGAATGATCCATTTTTGCTCTCCACTTCTCTTCCTCTTTGAGCATTTGGGAGTGGTCAAAAGTCAGGTGACCAGAGTTTAACATTGGTAAAGTGGGACAACATTGACTGGGGTGGGGTTCTTAATTAAAAATTTAGTCTATATGGAGCAACAAAAATTTTCATAGAATGCAAAAATAGTATTGTAATGTATTTTTAAAAATTTCAACATAAGTACAATTTATAAATATAATACATTAAAATTATGTATAGTATTATTTTATTTATTTATTTATTTATTTGCAGTTTTTGGCCAGGGCTGGGTTTGAACCCGCCACCTCCTGTATATGAGGCCAGAGCCTTACTCCTTTGAGCCACAGGCACTGCCCCTAGTATTATTTTATTCTTTGGCATATTTCTCATTTGAGTGAATTTCTTTTTAGTAGATTGCTGTCGTTGTTTAAAAGGTCATGAAATTTTTCACAAGAATTTCTTAAATTATATTTCACACATAAAATGGCTTTCAAAGTCTCAGCACTTAATTGTGATTTTTCTGTCCACACTTTATTTACTGTAGAAAAAACACGTTCAGTCACAGCATTAGTTCCTGGTAAGGATAGCACGTATTCCACAATTTTTAGTGCATTATTGTATGGAACATAGTTTGTTTTAAAATGATGAAATATTTCTAACTGTTTGTTCTCTATTGTGATTTTTGCAGATGCCCAAGATTTAACCTTTTCCTTATCAATATTATATTATATTTTTAATAATGATACCTCGTAAGTTGTAAGTGTCACTTTTAAGGCCGGTGCTAGACTTTTTGCCGTGACCATAAAATATAAATAATACAAATATTGTCTGCTAAATTCATGAAATAAATAAATAAATTACTTACCTAAATTACCTGAATAGCTGATTTGTTGACATCACTTGTTTAACTAGCACCAGCACACAGTACAATGTATATCATCTGAGAGACAGTTACAAAATGTTTTTGTGGTTGCCAATGCCAAAAAATGCCATTGTTCATTAAGTCCAAACAGTGGTGGTTGAATTCTAACAACTGATCAACAATGTGAACTTTGATAAGCAGTTTTCGATAATCAGTTCTCAACAATTAGTTATTATTAAAGTTTAACATTCTAAAATTAACAAAAATAATATAAAACTCATATCCTGGTGAAATAGTCACATGGCAGCCAAAAACTGTGTATTCCCTTCCCATTCTCCTGCCATTCCCTAGCTTGTCGTGCATTCTTTCCAAAAATCAGGACTTTTTAAAAATGCCGCAGGCCGTGGGACAAATTGTTAAAAATTGGGACTGTCCCACCAGGACAGGATGTCTAGTCACCTTAGTCAAAAGCTTTGTCTTCAATGTCAGAAATCCTTTCTTCTGCCTGCTCCATTCTGTATTTTGTTACTGAGGGATTCTACTGTATTTCTCATATCTTGGAGGGCTGCAGATTCTTTTCTCAATGTGTCAAAATCTTTGGTGATTTTGTCTTTGAATTCTTGAGACATCTTTTGAATTATTCCTAGAATTTCTAATTCCAACTTTACTTTCATTCTGTTAATCTTATTTGCCACCCAAATTCTAAACTCGATTTCAGACATCTTAGCTATTTGTTTGTGAATGGGATCTTCTGGAGTGTCATCCTTGTCGTTCCTTGGGGGAGTTGATATACTCTGATTATTCATGTTGCCAGAGATTTTCTGCTGATTCTTCCCCATGATTATTTTTCACCATTTGGCTAGATGAGCAGGTAAGTTGAAATTGGAATGGGGGCTCCTAGGGTTGTAATTGATCAGCCCTTTCCCAAAGAGCTGGGACTGGTGACTTCAGCTTTTCCCCTACAGCTTTGCAAAAGCCCCGTACAGTACTACAGCCTGAGACTCTGGGGACCTGCTTTGTGTGGTGGCACTAGGTGGCTCTGTCTTTTTTTTTTTTTTTTTTTTTGAGACAGAGCCTTAAGCTATGCCCCTGGGTAGAGTGCCCTGGCATCACAACTCACAGCAACCTCCAACTCCTGGGCTCAAGCAAGTCTCCTGCCTCAACCTCCCAAGTAGCTGGGGCCACAGGTGCCCGCCACAACGCCGGCTGTTTTTTGGTTGCAGCCGTCATTGTTTTGGTAGGCCCGGGCTGGATTCAAACCTGCCACCTTAGGTGTATGTGACTAGCACCTTAGCCACTTGAGCCACAGGCACTGACCGAGCCGGTGGCTCTGTCTTATCTTCAGCTGGTTTCTGTCTAATTCTAGTCAATCAGTGACTCAGGATTAAAGTCTCAGCTGTGGAGAAATACAAGCAAATAAGATACCCCGCCCCCCATGAGCAACAAGTGGAAGAGGAAAATCAAACTTTCTCACTCCAACACAACCAGGGTACCACCTTGGAGGGTCCTCAGGTGATTGGCCCAGGTCAAGAGTTCCAAACCAATTATCCCAGTCAGTACCAACTCTCAAGTGGGAGAGACCAAAAGGTGTCCAGGAACTAGATAGCAGGGGTCTACTGGCAGCTCAAGAGAGGCTTACTCGAGTGCTCCATGGATTCAGAATGGGCTGCCCAACAAATGAGTTAGTCCAGGGAGGTTGATGCCTCCTTCCTTACCTTGCACCTCCATGACAACCAGTCACTGGTAATCCTGTGGAGCTGTGGCTCAGTTCCCTCCAATGAGCAAATGTGCCAGGGGTTTGGGCCTGCCAGAGACACAGGGAGATCAATGTTCTTGGCCAGGCCACCACACTCTGCCAACAGCCAGCAGGGGGAGATGAAGCCTGACTGCCTTGGGTGCTTAATGGATAATGGGGAGTGTCACTCTGTTCCAGCCCCACCTGGGGCTGATGCTGTTGCATTTATAGTCTGTCAGAATTTGCGTTTCTGTCCTGGATGTGTTCCACCATGGGCCAGGTGCATTTTGAGTTCACAGATGCTGCAACTCAGCCCTGCCTTGTGCCACCACCGCTGCGCCAATTCTCATAGAGATGGCTTCTCTGTATCTGCTGGATTCTGTGTTGGAGCAGGTGCAATTAGAGCTCACAAAGGACTCTCAGGTCCTGCCCTGCCTTGCCCTGGGCTGATGCCACTGTCATGCGTATTCTTGTCCTGGCTATGCTCCCCTGGGGGCCAGATACATGTTGGTGACACAAAAGCAGCAATTCTGACTCAGCCCCACCCTGGGAGTATGCTGCCTCTGTGCAAGTTCACGTATTCTAGTCTCAGTCCCTGCCACACCCTGCCTGCACAGGCATACCCTTTGCTCATGGGGCCTACATGTCTGTCCCACACCTTCTCCACCCATGGCTGCCCCCAGAGTAGAGACCTGGCTCCCTCTGGTTGCTAAAAGAGATGGGAAGTGTTTCTCTCCAAAATACCACCAGGGGCATGAGCCCTATTGTTTCTGCCACCCCACTCTGCAGCAGGGCACCATTTCTCCTCTCTCGTTTGGCTCCCTTGCTCCACAGTCTCTGCTTTACACCCATGCAACTGGTTCAGCACAGACTTGTAGCAGCCCATGCCTTGCCTGTACCTCTTGAGAAATTGCCCAAGAATCTGAACTCTGAGGGGGACAGGTTTCCAGACCTTGGGGTGGGAGTGGAAGGTAGTGTTGGGAATTCAGAATTGTGGGTAGAATATATGTTCAGTTTTATGTCTGGCAGGAGAATGCCAAGGCATACAGGTGGGTTCTCTCTGGGGAAGGAGATCCAGTTTTTAGCAACTCTCTCCCATGGGATAAAATAAGAGGAGATCTGAACTCTGCTCGCTTGTTTGTAGAGAGTACACTGTGAGCTGTTCTCATGGGGGAGGGGACTCCTGTCCACTTGGTGATGGGTTTTGTACTTATTGTTTGTTTCCTTGGGGTCACAGCTCACCTCAGCAAGGGTAATGTTCACTCTTCAATCTTCTCTCCTGGCTCAGCTCCAAACCATCAGCTTACTTGATAAACTTCTATCCTTTAACTCTCCTTTTGGATGTAAGCCTCTGTGGAAAGCTGGCTCCAGTCAGCCATCTTGCCTTTCTCTCTAAAAAAAAAAAA
>NW_003852652.1:873856-876118 GCF_000181295.1 Otolemur garnettii | reverse complement strand
TTTTAAATGGAAGCTTGGTATACTGCCCAGGCTGGTCTCAAACTCCTGGCTTTAAGCAATCCACCTGCCTCAGCCTCCCAAAGTGCTGGGATTACAGACTTGAGCCACTGTGCCCAGCCAAGGCAAGAATTCTTAACCTGGGCCCATGAACTTAAGCCCAGGAAGTCTGTGAATTCCCCAAAAGTGTACACAAAGTGTGTATTTTTCTGGAAAAGGGATGTCACAATTTTTATCAGGTTTTCACAAAGACCTCTTAAAGGTCTTAGAAGCCTGCAAGCCTCTTTTTCTTCCTCCCTTCTCCCCTGATGGTACCTGATTCACCCAAACCCTTCAGAGGTGCAAGATCTGCCAAAAGTGGTTAAAACATCATTGGGGTTGCTTGAAAAGCTGTTTCTGACCAATTCAATGACAGTGTCTCTGAGAAACTCTCCTCTTCCAGGGATGACCCTGCTTCAGACAGTGACTGCTGGCCTCTTGCCTGCTGCTTTCCTTGGGGCAAGGAGGGGCAAGAAAGGCCTGTGAGGGGCTTGCACCTGCATAATCTGGGATAAACTTTGGCAGTGGCCTAGCAGAGATTCTGACCTGGCCTGAGTTGGGCCCTGTGGACCCCTCTACAATGCTACTCCCACTCCACAAATCTGGGCTGAGCCCAGGTGATCTTAGCTGCTGATTTGGGACCTTCACTCTGAGTACCAGCACTTTAAAGTATTCTTGCAGAAATTCATTTGCTTGCTGAAGGGGGGAAAAGCCCTCAGGCTTGAATATTTAGGTCATTTGAGGTAAAGACTGCAGGCTTTTTACTAATATCCCAAATAAAGACATTACCTAATGAACCCATGTTTAGTTCCTCCCAATATTCCAACTCTGGAAGGCAGGGGCACTTCCAGAGGGATGGGTAGCTTGGATCCCAAACCAGCTGGGTGGAGACCAAAGAACACAGCTCCCTCCCCGCGCCACCCTCATTTCATTTCTTTTCTAGTAGATTCAATGATTTAGAGCAGTTATATAAACCTGTGAATGAAGCAGGTGTAGAGCACAGAGGGAGACCCCTGGGGCTAGGTGATGCTATGCTGTTTATAGTCCCACCAGAAATATTCAAGTTCTGATTACTTCACATCTATCACGTCGTGTATTTTAAATTCTTACCATGCTAGTGGGTGCATCAGGATGTCTTATTTTATTTGTATTCCTCTGATAGCTAAGGATGCTAAGCACCTTTTCATGTTATATCTTCTGTCAAGTTTCTACTCACTTTTTGCCCATTTTTATGGCTTGTTTGACATCTTAGTATTGAATCATCAATGTTCTTGGCATGTTCCAGATACCATGTTTTTGTCAGGTATATGTATTGTGAACATTTTCTTCCAATCTGTGGCTTGCGTTGAAGCACAGAAGTTTTAATTTTAATGAGGACCAATTTATCATATCTCTTCCCTTTTAAACTTTATGCTTTTTGTGTCCTATGTCTTATCTAAGAAATCTTTGTCCACCAAGGTTGCAAAGACATACTCATATGTTTCTCATTTTCCTCTAGAATGTTTATCATTTTAACTTTTGCATTTATATCTAGGATCTATTTTGAATTAATGTTTGTGTATGGTATAAAGCTTAATGTTCATTTTTTTTCCATATACATATCTAGTTGCTCTAGCACCATTCATTGAAACAATAACCCTCTTCCTATTGAATCATCTTGGCACCTTTGTTAAAATTCATTTGACTATATGTGTGGTCTGTTTCTGGAGTTTGGATCCTAGATTTGTAATATCTGTCCTTATGCCCATTACCACAATCTTGGTTATTGTATATTTATGGTGGGTACTGAAATTAAGTATTGTAAATCCTCCCACTTTGTTCTTCTTTTTCTTTTCTTTTTCTTTTTTTGGAGACAGAATTTCCCTCTGGCATCCTGGGTAGAGTGTGGTGGTGTCATCATAGCCCACTGCAGCCTCAAACTCCTGGGCTCAATTGATCCTCCTGCCTCAGCCTCCCCGCGTAGCTGACTACAGGTGCCTGCCACAACACCTGGCTAATTTTTCTATTTTATATAGAAACAGGGTCTCACTCTTGCTTAGGCTGGTCTCAAACTCTTTCGTTCAAGCAATCCCCCAGCTTTAAGTCTTGGAGTGCTAGGATTACAGGCATGAGCCACCACACCTGGCCTCTGCTCAGTTCTTTTAAAATCTGTTTTGCCCATTGTAGGTCCTCTGCCTTTCCATATAATTCTTAGAGTCATCTTATCAGTTTCTACACAATGCCTGC
>NW_003852652.1:870433-873663 GCF_000181295.1 Otolemur garnettii | reverse complement strand
CTGCAGAGAAATTATGGTTGTATAGGATGCCCTGGTATCACCTCATCAAATCAATCTTTGAACCTCTCTAACCTTGGAAGATACCTGTTTAAATGGTTCATTGCAGAGCCAGAACAAGATCAGGTGGGCAGCTATAAATAATAAAAAGTTGTTTGTTCTTTTTTCCCCTTTCCCTTTTTTCTTTTCTTTTTCCAGATAAGCTCTGACAAGGTCAACCAGATTATTTGAGGTACAACATTAGCATGCAGAGCTGACAATGGGTTGATGTATGTATACGAAGCAGTAGACAGTGACAGAGGATAAGACTGCTGTTTCTCTTATTCTTCCTGCATGCCGCAGAGGACTTCTTTCCTCTTTCCCCCTTCTCCTCAAGGTTGGCCATTATTATTATGAGTTTATTTTGTATTGTTACATATCTTTGCTTTTCTGTTGATATGGATTTATCCATAGGAAATATAGATAATGTTTGGTTGGGAGGAATTTTTCTCCCCACAAAAGGTATGTTGTACATGTTAAGCTTTGGAAGTCCAGCCATATTCCCTGTGGGTCTAGCTCATTCCTTGTTTGCTGCATTCTAACCCACTAGGTGAATGTACCCATAGGGGTCAATAATTCCCCTATTGCTGGCCACCTAGGTTGTTTCCAGTCCCTCCCTCCCTCCCTCCCTTCCTTCCTTCCTTCTTTCCTTCCCTCTCTCTTTTCTCTCTTTCTTTCTTTTTTTCTTTTTTTCTTTTTTAGACAGAGTCTTACTCAGTCACCCTGGGTAGAGTGCTGTGGAGTCATAGCTCATAACAACCTCTTAGGCTCAAGTGATCCGCTTGCCTCTACCTCCTGAGTAGCTGGGACTACACGTGTGTGCCACAATACCTGGCTAGTTTTTCTGTTTTTAGTAAAGATGGGGTCTCACCCTTGCTCAAGCTGGTCTCAAACTCCTGAGCTCAGTTGATCCATGTGCCTCAGTTGATCCATGTGCCTTCTAGAGTGCTGAGATTACAGGCATGGTTCACTTTGTCCGTTTCTCTTGCATCTTTGCACATGTGTCTCTGTGTACATGTGTGGAGGGTTCTTGGACATAGATATCAGGGCCCACTGCTTTCCTAAAATAATCCAACTTCTCTGTTAGGTTTTTACCAACCTTAAGCAACAGTTCTGCAAATATCTGCTTCCCAGTGGGTAAGCTGGCTATCGTTCCCACTGGGCTGCAGGAGTGTTATCAGCTCTTGCTTGCATCTTTCTTTAGCTCTGTGTGGGGTTAATTGGGAGAAGGAAGAAATAACCAGTCCCAGACTTTATGTGATGATGTGGTTGAAGTTTACCCAACTGCTGAAGATATATGTGATGGTATGAAACCAATTTACTTTAGTTCTTTTTAGTATTATGACCTTGTAAGAAATAATATGTAAATGTCCAAAAATTTGTTCTTAACCATATGTTGTTATTTCCTGTAAAGTAGTACAAGAATCTCATGTAAATGATAGATGGCAAGTGCCTCTTGACAATGAAAAGAATAACTTATTTTCTTGTATGCTTATTAGTATATGATATTTTAAAAACTCACACCTTTACTTCTATTATCCAGAAAGATATTTTGATGGAGAAATAGTGACCTTTTTCTAGACTTTGTATCTTCTGAGTTGCAATTTTTTTTAATTCAGAATTTTGGTGAACTTATGTCTGCTCTTGGGCTGTCTTCCACATATACCCTCTAGCAGTAGCTACGTGGTTGAGGCTGGGATATATATTATGAAGTTTAAAGTGAAATGTCATCTCCTGTCATCAGACACTAATTGTCATCTCCCTGGCTTTTGGTGTGGGAGGTGATTATTCCCAGGTCTGTTCTTGGCAACTTGAAAAGTTAAGTGGGTGGAAGGAAATGAGACCAAAATGTGATGATGAATTTATTGACCAGGTTCGGGGCTTTGCCTTGGTGCTGTAAAACTGTTAATGTGTATGTACAATTCAGGTGTAAAAATGTTGAACTTGAAATATGACCTTTTTCTTCTTCCTTATTCTATTATGGACACATTTAGAAATTCTTAATGGAAACAACATAAGATTTTATTGGAAACATGTTGTTGTAATTTTTCATGGTTCTTAAAACATTGTCACTGTGTATTTTTGTCACCTTCTTTTTTCCCTACAACCAACAGATACTGAGCCCCTCCTATTGCAGGGAGGTGACCTCAAGAGAAGCCTACATGTACTCAGGTTCAGGGCCCAAGATTGCCAGGGTGTCTGAGGTGGACAACTTGTCCCCCTCCTCCGTTCAGCTATAACATGTGGACTTCAGTCTCACTGTACACCAGCTACAGCCTCTAGACCATGGAGACTTTACCTTACCAGACCTTCCCCCCTCACTTCATCCCCACCACCATGAGGCCTCTGCTGCCCACCTTCTCGGCTCATAGCTTCCAGCCACTGGGAAATGCCCACTTGAGTGTTCACAATCAGCTCTCACAATCTCGGGTCTGAGAGCAGGGCTCCTGAAGGAAGTCACCCTCTCCACACCTGAACGCTGCCAATGAGTTTCTCTACTCTGAAACCTTCTCCTTGTCCCAAGAGTCTTTCTTGTCTTTCATATCATTCAGACGTGGGGAGGTTAGAGAACTGGATGGATGACTTCTGTGTGTCCTTGACAGCCCTGGGACCGTGTTGCTCCTGTGTTAACCTCTGTGCATGGCCTGCACTACCAAGAAACTCAGGAAGGTATTTCAGAGGGGGAGTGTGTATATGTGGGTGTGTGTATTTGGAGAGCATTACCTTCTAACATACAACTGAGACCATGACAAGAAAAGGAAGAATACAGACAATTATCTAAGAAGTGATTCTGGCTGTCGGACCTGGGTCCATTGGGCATCTCTTGACATGCCCATGGGTGGGATGGGAGTAGAGGGTTCACATGAGTTATTTAGAGGTTTTTACAATATAATCTTTGATTTAGTCAGAGGCCAGGTGGGAAGATTCTCACTGCTGAGGTGGGAGGGCTCTGCACATATCCTAGAGCTCCTAGCCTTCTGTTTGCAAGGGGACCTGAGAATTTTTTTTTTATTATTAAATCATAGCAGTGTACATTAATACTAGTATGGGGTACAGTGTACTATTTCTGTATACAATTTGAAATACTTTCATCCAACTGGTTAACATAGCCTTCATGTCTTTTTCTTAGTTATTGTGTTAAGACATTTATATTCTACATTTAGGGAGATTCACATGTACCCTTATAGGATGAA
>NW_003852652.1:824521-870108 GCF_000181295.1 Otolemur garnettii | reverse complement strand
GCAATTATGAATTGGGCTGCAAGGAACATTCTGATACAAATATCTTTATTGTAGTGTGATTTTTGGTCTTCTGGATATATACCTAATAGAGGAATTACAGGATCAAATGGCAGGTCTATTTTTAGTTCTTTAAGTGTTCTCCAGATGTCTTTCCAAAAGGAACATATTAGTTTGCAATCCCACCAGCAGTGTAGAAGTGTTTCCTTTTCTCCACAACCATGCCAGCATCTGTGATTTTGGGATTCTGTGATATGGGCTAATCTTACTGGTGTTAGATGATATCTCAAGGGAGTTTTGATTTGCATTTCTCTAATTATTAAGGATGGCGAGCATTTTTTCATATGTTTGTAGGCCATGCGCCTGTCTTCTTCAGAGAAGTTTCTCTTCAAGTCCCTTGCCCACCCTGAGAGGGGATCACTTGTTCCCTTCTTGCTAATACGTTTGAGTTCTCTGTGGATTCTGGTTATTAAACCTTTGTCGGAGACATAACCTGAAAATATCTTCTCCCATTCTGAGGGCTGTCTACTTGCTTTACTTACTGTGCTTTTGGCTGTGCAGAAGCTTTTTAATTTGATGAGGTGGGAGCTGAGAATCTTACTTTGGTAGCTGGAGGCCCACTGTGTTGGCTGCTGCAGTTTCTGTGAGACTACCTAAAAGGTGGGCTCAGCTAAGTCTCAGAGTGTGCTTTGAGAATAGAGCTGGCTGCTCAGCTAGGGGACTAGACATTGATTCCTGGAGCTCCGAGGTCTAAGGGCCAACTTGTGGAAAGGATCATGTACTAAGTGCCACCTGAAGGGCATTTCTTTTTTTCCCTCCAGGTGGAGGGAAAAATGTAACCAATAGCATCTTTGTCTTCAGGTTTTGTTTAAGGCATAAAGTCCTTCCCTGGAAGTCCTCCACATGCAGTCTCTCTCTCTCTGGTGTGCAAGACTCAGGCTCTCAGACACCATCTGCATCCTGTGACTGGCAATTATAAAACACACCTCCCCCAGCCACATCCCCAGAAGACAACATTGGAACGGTGGTGGGCATCTCCAGCTCCTGATCTGCTCCCAGAAAATCTATACCTCTGAAACAAGAAAGCCCAACATAAAGAAAAAAAAAGAAAATTGAAAGATGCATTTCTTCCAGTAAATTCAGCCAGTGAGCTCAGAGGAGTAAGGCAACTAATTCTTCGGTGAGGCTATCTCACAGCTCTGCTCTTTAGCATTGAATGTCACCAGACCATTGGTGGAGCTGGTGTGAACTTTAAATTAAATTTGGAAAATCACTAAACTCTTTGCATGCCATATATATATCACCAATGCGGGCCACATGTCAAATTCAGCTCAGCTTTTAACAAATGAATAAACTTAATAAAAATGGAAAAAAAATATCATTGTCACCTTCTCTCTCCATAGCTGCTTGTTGGATGCCGGCTCATTGCTCTGGAAGTCTGAATGATTTTTCTCTGGTGTTTACCTTACATTTGCCAGTTGTTAGGGTATATTAGTGAGTTCTATTTAATTTTATGCTGTCTTTAAAAATAACACAAGGAAACACAGTTAAAGAAAGTGTAAGTATTTTCTCTAAATAACTCCTCAACTTATCTGAAATACCTTAAATAAAAGCACCTATAGAAATCCAGAGTGGTTTCTTTTTGTTTTTGAATTGAGTTGTTTGCTGTTTTGTTAATTCCTAGTGCTGTTTTGTAATCCTCCTTCTCACAGCCTCCAACAACCACCATTCTGCTTTCTGTCACTACATTATACGTTAGTTTGCATATCCTAGGGATTTATACAAGTAGAATCAAACAGTATATGCTTTTTTTCCTTAGCTCCTTTTGTTCAAAGTAATTATTCTGAGACTCATTAATATTGTACATTATTGTGTGCCAAGAATTAATTTCTTGCTGTTTCTGAGTGGTAGGGACATTTGAGTTGTTTCCAGTTTAGGGCTATTACAAATAAAACTACTGGAGAGTTGTGTACAAAACCTTTGAATAGATATGTGTTTTCATTGGTTTTAAGTAGTTATATAGAAATGGAATCCATGGATCATATGCTTACCAAATAACTGTTTTAATAAATAACTGAAAAAATAAACCGTTTTCCAAAGTAGTTGTACCATTTAACATTCCCACCGACAGTGTAGGATAGTTCTAGTTCTTCCACATCCTTGCCAATACTTTAGCTGTTCTAACAGGTGTATAGAGGTATCTCATTGTGATTTAAATTTTCGTTTCTAAAAAAAAAAATAAATTTGCATTTCTCTAATGGCAAAGATGTTAAGGATTTTTTCTATATATTTATTTGCTGTTCGTTTATCATTGGTAAAGTATCTATCTTTGAATAGATACTTTGAATATGTATTTTTATTGGGTTAATTCTATATTATTGAATTTTAAGAAGTTTGATAGTCTAGATATAAATCCTTTATCAGATATATGATTTTACAAATATTTTGTCCCAGTGTTTTTTTCCAGTCTCTTAACACTGTTCTTTCAAGAACAGAAGTTTTAAAATTTGATAAAATCTAATTTGTTCTTTTATGGATCTTTAAAAACTTTTATCTAGAAATCCTTGCCTAACTCAGTCATAAAGGTGTTTTCCTCTAGAAATTTTATGGTTTTAGATTTCATATTTTGGTCAATGGTCCATTTGGAGTTAATTTTGTATATGGTGTCAGTTATAGATTGAAGTCCACTTTCTAATGTACATTGGTATTAATTTGTCCCATTGCCTTCTGTTGAAAAGATTGTCCTTTTCCCATAGAATTGCCTTTATACTTTTGTTAAAGATAAGTTGACTATATAGTATGTATGGGTCTCTTTTTGGACTTTGTTTTGTACCATTGATCTTTCTTTACTTTTTTTTTTGAGACAGAGCCTCAAGCTGTTGTCCTGGGTAGAGTGCTATGGCATCACAGCTCACAGCAACCTCCAACTCCTGGGCTTAAGTGATTCTCTTGCTTCAGCCTCCCAAGTAGTTGGAATTACAGGTGCCCGCTACAATGCCCAGCTATTTTTTGGTTGTAGTTGTCATTGTTGTTTGGCAGGCCCGGGCTGGATTCAAACCCGCCAGCTCGGTGTGGCTAGCACCTTAGCCGCTTGAGCTACAGGTGCTGAGCCTATCTTTACTGTCTTAATTAATGTAGTTTTTGTAGTAAGTCTTGGAATCAGGTAGCATTTGTCTTCCAACTTTCTCTTTTTGACTATTTTAGTTTCTTAGCATTGCCATGTAAATTTCAGAATGTGGTAACAATTTCTACAAAAAGCCTGCTGGCATTTTGATTGAGATTGCATTAGATCGAGTTGTGGAGAACTGACACATTGACAATATTGACTCTCTAATCCATGTATAGAATATGTCTCTTGATTTATTTAGGTCTCCTTAATTTTTCTCAACAGTATTCTTTAATTTAGATCTTTCACATCTTTTTTCAATTTATCACCAGTTATTTAACATTGTTGGTGCTATAGTAAATGATAGTGTTTTTATACTTTCAATTCTTATATAATTTATTGATCTAAAATGTAGTATTCTACAGCCTTGCTAAATTCACTTATTAGTAGTTTTGGGGGTTTTTTTTGTTTTTTGTTTTTTTTGTATATTCCTTTGGATTTCTACACAGTAAATCATATACCTGTGAATGACAGCTTTCTTCTTTCCACTGTGAATGTCAACTTGCTTTATTGACTGGGATTTCCAATATAATGTTGAGAAATGTTGAGAGAGGACATTCTTGTCTTGTTTCTGATTTTAAAGAGAAAGCATTCAGACTTGCGAAATTAAGTGTGGTATTTGCTGTGGGTTTGTTATAGATGCCCTTTATTAGATAGATAAAAGTTCATTTCCATTCCTACTTTGTTGAGGGATTTTTAAAAAGTCAAGAATGAATATTGGTTTTTTTCAAATGCTTTTCCTCTGTTTTGAGATGCTTATGATTTTAAATCTTTTTTAGTTACTATAATGAATTACATTGATTTTTCAAATGTTAAACCAACCCTGTATTCTCAGGATAAGCCTCATTTAGTCAGGATGTATTAACCTTCAAATTTGCTAAAAGCTTGTTAAGGAATTTTGCATGTTCATAAGGAGTATTGGTCAGTAATTTGATTTTCTAGTACTGTAATGTCTTTGGTTTTAGTATTAGGGAAATGTTGGTATCATAAAATAATTTTGGAAGTATTCCCTTGATTTCTGTTCTCTGAAAGAGTTTGTATAGAACTGGTATTATTTCTTCTTTAAATGACTAATAGAATTCATCAGGAAAGCCATGTGGGTCTGGGCTTTTCCCTGTGAAAATATTTTACACTATTAGTTCAATTTCTTTAATGTATATAGGACTAAACATGTTATCTGTTTCTTAAGTGAGTTTTCATATTTTGTATCTTCCAAGGGAATTGTCTGTTTCATTTAAGGATTTTGAAGTTGACAAAGTTTTTCATAATAATGCTTTATTATTTCATGTTTGTAGAATTTGTAATAATGTCTCCTTTCTCATTTCTGATATTGGTAGATTGTGTCCTTCTCTTTCTCTTCCTGATTTACCTGGCAGAAGTTTATCAACTTCATTGATCCTCTCTTGGAATCTTTTATAAGAATTCCATTGATTTTTCCCAGTCATTTTTCTGTTTCATTGATTTCTTCTCTGACCTTTATTTTTCCATTTACTCTAGATTTAATTTGCTTTTCTTTTTCTCGTTTCTTTTAAGGTGGAAACTGAGGCTATTGATGGGAGGTCTTTCTTACTGTGTGATATAGGCATTTAGTGCTATAAATTACCTTCATTTACTGGATTAACAACATATCACACCTTTTGATATATTATATTTTCACTCAGTTAAAAAATATTTTTTTGAGAAATATTTTTATTCACTTTTGAAGGGTAATTTCTCAATCTATGGAAATCTAGGTCGGTGATTTTTTTTTTCTCTCAACACTTTAAATATTTCATTCCACTCTCTTTCTTGTTTACATAATTTCAAAGAAATCAAATGTAATTTTTTATCTTTGCTCCTCTATAGGTTTGATGCATTTTTCCTTCCATTTTCTTTCAAGAGATTTTCTTTGTCTTTGATTTTTTCTTCTTTAAATTTCAGATTAATATGAGGGTACAAAGTCTAGGTTACATTGTTTTCATTTATAAGGTAAAGTTCAGTTGTAGTTCAGCCCTTTATCCAGGGGCTGTGCTGAACACCCTCATATTGTACACATTAGGTGGGAACACACCAGTCACTCTTTCTTTTTCCCCTTCTGTCTCTCCTCCCCCTTAGTGTTTTTCTTACTTGTAGGTGTGTAATTTTTTATATATTGGTTTCATATTAGTATTAAGTATATTGGATACTTGTTTTTCCATTCTTGTAATACTTCACTAAGAAGAATATGTTTTAGCTGCATCCGTGTAAACACAAAAGATGTAAAGTTTCCATCTTTTCTTATGGTTGAATAGTATTCCATGGTCATATGCCACAGGTTGTTAATCTATTCATGGGTTAATGAGCACTTGGGCTGCTTCCACATCCTGGCAATTGTGAATTGAGCTGCAACAAACATTCTAGTGCAAATGTCTTTGTGGTAAAATGATTTTTTTTTTTCTTCTGGGTGGATACCTAGTAATGGGAATACTTTTTTTATTTTCTCTTCTGACTCATTCTTTGACTCATAGGTTATTAAGAATTGTGCTATTTGGTTTCCAGATATTTAGGGATTTTCCAGAAATCTATCTTTTATTCATTCCTAAATGATTCCATCTCGGTCAGAGAAGATGTTTTGTGTAACTTTTAAAAAATTTATTGAGACTTGTTTTATGTCCCACAGTATAGTCTCCTTGATAAATTTTTCATGTACTTTTGAAAATAATGCAGTTATTTGAAAATAATGCAGTTATTCCCTCTGCTGTTATTGAGGGAAGTGTAATAATAAATGTCAGTAAGGTCAAATTAATTGCTAATATTGTTTAAACTTTCTTTTTTTTCTTAATGAATTTCTGTTGACTACTGACTACTATTAATTACTGAAAAAGGCATTGAAATCTTTGACTATAAATGTGGATTTTTCTATTTTTCCTTGAAGTTCTATAATTTTTTTTCTTTTTGAGACAGAATCTCACTCTGTCACTCTGTATAGAGTGTCATGGCATCATAGCTTACAGCAAACTCAAACTCTTGGGCTCAAGCGATCCTCTTGCCTGAGTCTCCCAAATAGATGAGTCTCCCAAAATATGAGTCCTTTGCCTGGGTCTCCCAAATATGCCTGACTACAGGTATATTCCACAATGTTTGGCTAGTTTTGTTGTTGTTGTTATTGTTTTTCTATTTTTAGTACAGACATGTTGTCTTTTTTTTTGAGACAGAGCCTCAAGCTGTCCCCCTGGGTAGAGTGCTGTGGCATCACAGCTCACAGCAACCTCCAACTCCTGGGCTCAAGTGAGTCTCTTGCCTCCGCCTCCCAAGTAGCTGGGACCACAGGCGCCTGCCACAATGCCTGGCTATTTTTTGGTTGCAGCCATCATTGTTGTTTGGTGGGCCCAGGCTGGATTTGAACCTGCCACCTTAAGTGTATGTGGCTGGCGCCTTAGCCACTTGAGCCACAGGCGCCGAGCTGAGACATGTTGTCTTAAGTTGCTCAAGTTGGTCTTAAACTCCTGAGCTCAAGCAATCTACTCATCTCAGCTTCCCAAAGTGCTTGGGTTAAGTTTGAGGGTAATTTCTCAAGGTATAGAAGTCTAAGTTGGTGATCGTGTTCTCTCAACACTTTAAATATTTCATTCCATGCTCTTTTTGTTTGCATCATTTCAGAGAAGTCAAATGTAGTTTTAATCTTTGCTCCTCTATTGACATCCCCCACCTTTGAAATTCTATAATTTTTTACTTTATGTAGTTTGAATCTGTTGTTAGGTGTATAAACATTTAGAATCTTTTGCCTTCTTGATCAATTTATCATTATAAAATGACTTTCTATCTCTGATAATATTCATTGCTAGGAAATCTCTGAAATTTTGTCTGACATAAATATAGCCATTTTACTAACTGATTAGTAGTAGTGTTATATTTGTATACTTTAAAAACCTATATCTGTGTGTTTATATTTGTAGTATGTTTCTTACAGGCATCATGGAATTGGGTTTGCTTTTTTATCCATTCTAAAAATCTCTACCTACTAATTGGGTTATTTAGACCATTTACACTTAATGAGACCATCCATACGGTTATGTTTAGATCTGTCTTTTTGCTATTTTTCTCATCTGTTTTTGTTCCCATTTCTTTACTCCTTTGCCTTCTTTGAACTTGAGTTTTTATGGTTCCATTTATCCCTTTGGATAGCTTATTAGCTATAACTTTTGTTAGTTTAGTGTTTGCTACCAGAATTCATCATATACGTCTTTAGCTTATTACATAGCTTTCTGTCGATTAATATTATACCAATCCACATATAATAGAAACACTTTATAATAGCAAGTTCCCATTCCCTCCCATGACCTTTGTGCATGCTGTTGTTGTCATGCATTTTGCTTTTACATATGTTATAAACCTTTGTTAACAATAAAACATTGTTTTTTTTTAACTGTCAATTATCTTTTAAGAAAATTTTAACACGAAGAAAACTACTTTATACTTACCTATGTAGTTGCCATTTCCAGTGCTCTTAATTTCTTTATGTAGAATTAGACTTCCATCTGGTGTCATTTTCCTTTTGTCTGAAGGAATTTGTCTGTAAAAGTCTACTGATGATGAGTTGTTTCATCTTTTGTATAACTGAGAAGTCTTGGGTTCATTTTTGAAGATATCTTCACAGGATGTAGAACTCTAGGTTGACTGCCTTCTTTTCTTTCAGCACGTTAAAGATGGTGTTCCACTACTTTGTAGCTTGCATTGTTCCAACAGAAAATCCGTCATCATCCTTATCTTAGTTCCATTATAAATGTGATTTTTTTCCTTTTTTATTTTTAGTGTGATAAAATATACATGACCATAAGATAAACTGTACATCTGTAAATGTACAGTTCAGTAGTATTAAGTACATTCATACTGTGCAACCATCACCACTATCCATCTTACAGATCTGATGAATTCTATAATTATTAAATAATAACTTCCCAGCCCCTTGTCCCCTTATTCCCTGGTAACCATCATTTTACTTTCCGTGCCTATGACTTTGACCTTTTTACAAACCCTGTATAAGTGACTTATAAAATATTTGTCTTTTTGTGACTGCTTATTTTGCTTAGCATATGGTTCTCAAGGTTCATCCATGTTGTAGCATATGTCAGAATTTCCTTTTTAAGGAGGACTAATATTCCCTTGTATGTATATAATGTTTTGCTTATTCATTCATCAGTGGACACTGGGTCATTTCCACCTTTTGGCTATTGTAACTATAGTATGCACATATCTTGGTGAGGCCCAGATTTCAACTGGTTTGAGTATAAACCCAAAGTAAAATTGATGAATAAGATAGTAATTCTGTTTTTAATTTTATGATGAGTTTGTCTTCCATAGCTGCTGTATCATTTTACATCCCCACCAATAATGCACAAGGGTTTTAATTTCTTAAAATCCTCACCAATATGTTATTTTCTATTGTTCTATTGTTCTTTTTTAAAATTTAATAGTAGCCATCCCAATGGATATGAGGTGGGATCTCATTGTAGTGATTTCCCTAGTGATTAGTGATGTTAAACATCCTGGTGGGTTTTTTTGTGTGTGTGTTTTATTTTGTTTTTTGTCCATTCTACCAGTCTGTGTCTTTTGATTGAGGAGTTTTATCCTCAATTACTGACAGGACTTACTGTCATCATTTCATTTCTTATTTATTTATTTATTTATTTTTTGAGTCTGAGTCTCAAGCTGTCGGTCCTGGGTAGAGTGCCCTGGCATCACAGCTCATAGCAACCTCAAACTCTGGGGCTCAAGCAATTCTCTTGCCTCAGCCTCCCAAGTAGCTGGGACTACAGGTGCCCGCTACAATGTCCAGCTGTTTTTTTGGTTGCAGTTGCCATTGTTGTTTTAGCTGACCCAGGCTGGGTTCGAACCTCAGTGTATGTGGTTGGTCCCCTGCCCACTGAGCTATGAGCAC
Source organism: Otolemur garnettii (assembly GCF_000181295.1). Classification (NCBI taxonomy): domain Eukaryota; kingdom Metazoa; phylum Chordata; class Mammalia; order Primates; family Galagidae; genus Otolemur; species Otolemur garnettii. The sequence continues at coordinate 861,049 of NW_003852652.1, read as the reverse complement.
CGCCCCATCATTTTATTTCTTTTCCATATGTCTTATACCTTTCTTTGTCCTTCATTTTCTCCCTTACTCCTTTGTGTTTACATGATCTTTTTTGTAATGTCATGTTTTTATTTGCTTTTCATTTCCATTTATGAATATTTTAGACATTTTATTTGTGATTACCATGAGTATTGCACACTATGTATAACATCTTAAAGTTATAATATTCTATTTAAACTGATAACTTCACTTGCATATAAAAACCCTACTACTTTCCAGCTATACCCCCCTATGTTATTGATATCACTGATTACATCATAATATACCATGTACCCATTAGTATACATTTACAATTATTTTTATGCTTTTGTCTTTTAAATAATATCAAAGAATAAAAATTAGACCAAAATTATAATAAGACAGGCTTTTATTCATCAATTTACTTACCTTTTACCAGAGGACTTTATATTTCCACATAGTTTTAAGTTACTACTTAGTATCCTTTTATTTCCTTTTATTTCAACTTAAACGACTATCTTGAGCATTTCTTGAAGGGCATGTCTATAGGTAATAAACTTTCTTGGCATTTGCATATCTGGGAATGTCTTAATTTCTCCCTTATTTTTGAAGGCTATGTTGCCAGATAGAAATTTTTCACTTATTAGAGTCCCCGCAACCAGCTCTTTATATAATTTCACTGCCTTCTGACCTATACAGTTTCTGCTGAGAAATCTGATGATCTCTCATTAAGGACCCTTTGTATGTAATAAGTCACTTTTCAAGATTTTCCTCCTTTCAAGATTTTCTCTGTCTTTGATTTTAGACAGTTTGATTATAATGTGTCTTGGTATGGATGTCTATGGGTTTATCTAAATAGAAGAGTTTTTAAGACTCATATTTGCATATCCAGGTCTTTTCTGAAATCTGAGAGGTTTTCAGCCATTAATTTGCCAAGTAAACTCTCTCACCTTTTCTTTTCTCCTTCTGGGACTCCCATAATGTGTATGTTGGTCTGCTTGATGGTGTCCCATAATTCCTGCAGGCTTTCTTCACTCTTTTTTCTTTTTTGCTCCTCAGACTCGATAATTTCAAATGACCTGTCTTCAAATTCACTTATATTTTTCTTTTGTTTGCTTGAGTCTGCTATTGAACTGTTGTAGTAAAATTTTCAATTTAGTTATTGTATTTTTCAGTTCCAGAATTTGTTTGATTTTTTCTTACAATTTCTGTCTGTTGACATTCTCGTTTTCTTCATACACTGTTTTCCTGATTTTGTATAGTTCTCTCTTCCTTTTTAGATCTTTAAATATATTTAATACAGTCACTTTAAAGTTTCTGTCAAATAAGTTCAAAGCGTTTTGGGTTGTTTGCTGGAGCTTTATTTACTTACTTTGAATGGGCCATGTTTTCTTGTTTTAATTGGACATCTGAAAAAACAAAGTTACCTTTCATATTCTTGTAGACTTGCTGTATAAATGGAAGACCTTAGTCTGATCAGCTTGATGCGAAGGCTTAAGGTCTTCTCAAGTCCTTTTTGAGTCCTGTGTTTTCCCTGAGCCTATGCATTTGGGAATTGGGAATTTTCCCAATTTCTCCATATACACAGTTGCTTTTAAAGGTCTTTTTTCTCTTAAGGTCTCACCTTTGCTTCTTCTTGGGATCTTAGTTGTTCTGTTGTATTCCTCCACTTCTGATCTTACCCCTGGGTACCCAAAGTCTGTAGTCCCTCTGCACTTCTCATGCACAGTGCCTTCCACCATTTACAGTAACCTTCAAATTGATATCCAAACTATAAACTATGTACTGAGTCAGGTAAGACAGAAAACAGCCCTTTCAGTAGTCCCCAGACAAGCCAGAATGTTGCACACAAGTTACATGCTTTCTATTCTGTCTCAAAGTAGAAAGTAGGCAGCTTCCTCTCAACAGTTCTGGGAGAGTGTGAGTAAAGGTCAAGCAAAAATGCCATGAAATTTTCTTCTGTTTGAATGTTGCTTTTCTTGGTTGCTTCAGATCTTTGAGTTGTTTCTAGAGTGCCCATAAAGCAATTTTGGTTAGTCATTTGTTGTATACTTAATGTCTGGGGAACAAGGTCTTGTACTTCCAAATTGCTGTTGCTCCTTCCTCTGACTTCTTCTTATGTTTTCTCTTAATTGCTAGTTTTGAATAATTTGGGTACAATATTCCCTAGTGTAGTTTCTCTTATGAGGACCAAACCAGTTTTTCCCAGTTGATAGTTGCTGAACTGCCCCCCCTTTTCCTGAACCGTTAGACTCTTCCCTTCTAAACTGTTAACCCCCTCCTTCCAAGAGCCGTTAAACTCCTCCCTTCCCAGAGCTGTTAAACTTCCGCCAGGGGAGGGGTATATAAGGACTTCCCAAACAGTCTGCTTTGCTGTCCCCACACCATCTAAAGGGGGCAGCCCAGGCTGTGTGTCTTATATAGTCTGTAAGGGCCCCTGCTCCTCTCTGAGAAGGACAGCCCACCTGCTCCTATTTTCTCGGAAGGACAGCCCAGGATATAAGGGCTGCTCCAGCTCCGTCTTACAGGGACAGCCCAGGCTCTGAGTTCAAATAAACTCTTGCGTTTGCATCGGTGGTCAGACTCTCAATGTGGTGCTCGAACAAGGATCTGGGGTCAACACTCTCATGTTTCTTATTCTTGGGGTATTTTGAGTTTATAGTTTTTATCTACAAGACTCTGGCCATCATTTCTGTAAATATTTTTAGGTCACCTCCCTCCTTAAGGTACTGAAATCACAGAGTAGGTTGCCACAAGTTTTTTTTCAATGAACTAGTAATTTTCCCCCCAACTTTCTTTACTTGCTGTCTTTCATTTCGAATGGCTTTTATTTTGATATCTTCATATTCACTAATTTTTTCTTCTATGATGTCTAATTTGCCATTAATGCTATCAATTACTTTCAAATGCTTTTTTTTTTTTTTTTTTTTTTTGGTTTGGAAAAGGGTCTTGCTCTGCTGCTCAGGCTCGAGGTTCAGGCTTACAGTGGTGTGGTGTCATCATAGCTTACTGTAGCCTTGAACTCATGGGCTCAAGTGATCTTCCTGGATCTTCTTGGATTAAAAACATATAGGAGTGGATTTGTTGGGTCGTAATGGCAACCTTTTATTTAACCTTTTATTTAACCTTTTGGGGAACTGCCAGACTTTTTTCCAAAAAAGCTGCAGCAGTTCACATTTCTATCAGCAGTGTATGTGGGTTCCAGTCTCTCCACGTCCTTGCTAGTACTTGGTATTATCTATCTTTTTATCTTATCTTGTTATTATCTATCATTATAGCCATTCTAGTGGCTATAATGTGGCATCTTATGTAGTTTTGATTCATATTTGTCTGATATTAAGCATTCTTTATGAACTTATTGGCCATTTGTATCTCTTCTTTGGAGAATGACTATTCATATTCTTTTAAAGGTAGTTGTCTTTTAATTATTTAGTTGTAATAACCCTTTATATTTTTTGGTACAACTTCCTTATCAGATACATGATTTGAAAATTTTTTGTCCCATTTTGTGGCTGTATTATAACTTTTTGGACAGTGTTCTTTGAAGAATATAAATTTTAACCTTAAGTCCAATTTATTTTTTCCTTTTATTACTTAAACAGCAAATTATTATTATTATTTTTTATTGTTGGGGATTCATTGAGGGTACAAGAAACCAGGTTACACTGATTGCATTTGTTAGGTAAAGTCCCTCTTATAATCATGTCTTGTCCCCAAAAGGTGTGGCACACACCAAGACTCCACCCCCTCCCTCCTTCCTTCACTCTGCTCTTCCTTTCCCCACCACTCCCTCCTTCTTTCTCTCTCTGCTCCCCCCTTCTTCCACCCCCACCGTGTCATTAATTGTCCTCATATTAAAATTGAATACATAGGATTCATGCTTTTCTATTCTTGTGATGCTTTACTAAGAATAATGTGCTCCACTTCCTTTCACGTTAATACAAAGGCTGTAATGTCTCCATTTTTAAAAATAGCTCAATAGTATTCCATGGTGTACATGTACCACAGCTTGTTAATCCATTCCTGGATTGGTGGGCATTTAGGCTGTTTCCACATTTTGGTGATTATAAATTGAGCTGCAATAAACAGTCTAGTGCAGGTGTCCTTATGATAAAAGGATTTTTTTCCTTCTGTGTAGATGCCCAATAATGGGACTGCAGAATCAGATGGGAGGTCTAGCTTGAGTTCTTTGAGGGTTCTCCATACTTCCTTCCAAAAAGGTTGTATTAGACTGTAGTCCCACCAGCAATGTAAAAGTGTTCCTTTCTCTTCACATCCACTCTAGCATCTGCAGTTTTGAGATTTTGTGATGTGGGCCGTTTGACAGCAAATTATTTTATAAAGTATTCTCTATGTGTTGGACACTTCTTTGTGAACTTTTGTAATAAATATTTTGTAAATAAAGGTAACATTAAGCTACGATTTTCCCTATGTATGATGACTTTAGGGGTGACTTTGGGGATACTCTGTTCTTTTGGTGTCCTATTTATAAAAGTTTTGCCTAAGGCCAAGTGCAGTGGCTCATACCTGCAATCCTAGCACTCTGGGAGGCTGAGATGGGTAGATGGCTTGAGTTCAGGAGTTTGAGACCAGCCTGAGCAAGAGCAAGACTCTGTCTCTACTAAAAGTAGAAAAATTAAGTGGGTTTTCTGGTGGGTACTTGTAGTCTCAGCTACTTGGGGGCTGAGGCAAGATTGCCTGAGTCCAAGAGTTTGAGGTTACTTTGAACTATGATGATGCCACAGCATTCTACGAAGGGTGACAGAATGAGGCTGCTTCAAAAAAAAAAAAAAAAAAAAAGAAGCTTTCATCTAACCCAAAGGTAACAAATACTATTATCATCTGTAAATTTTATGGTTTTAGCTCTTTTGTTTAGTTTGATATATTCTGAATTAAATTTTTTATATGGAATGAGGTAGGGGGTCCACATTCATTTTTCTTTCTTTCTTTTTTTTTTGAGACAGAGCCTCAAGCTATCACCCTGGGTAGAGTGCCATGGCTTCACTGCTCACAGCAACCTCCAGCTCCTGGGCTCAAGCAAGTCTCCTGCCTCTGCCTCCCAAGTAGCTGGGACCACAGGCGCCCGGCTATTTTTTTTTTTTTTTTTTGGTTGCAGCCATTATTGTTGTTTGGCGGGTCCAGGCTGGATTCGAACCCGCCATCTTAGGTGTATGTGGCTGGCGTCTTAGCCGCTTGAGCAACAGGCGCCGAGCCCACATTCATTTTTCTACATGTAGATATCCAATTGTCTCAGCACTCTTTTTTTAAAAAAACTATTCTTTCCCTCTACTGAATTGTTTTGGCACTTTTATCAAAAATCAATTGACTATAAATATGAGAGTTTATCTCTGTGGACTCTCAATCCTATTCCACTGATCTATATGTCTGTTCTTATACTGGTATTACACTTTGATTACTGAAGCTTTGCACCAAGATTTGAAAATGAGAAATGTAAGCCTTCCAACTTTGTTCTTTTTTGAGATTGTTTTGGCTAATCCTTTGAAATTTGTGTACTTTAGGATCAGTTTGTCCATCTTGGCAAACAATCGAGTTGAGATTTTGATAGGGGGGGTGTTTAATTTGCAGATCAGTTTGGGGCAATATTGCCATGTTAACAATATTACCTTTTCTGATCTATGAGCATGAGCTGTCTTTCCATTTATTTGTTCTTGAATTTCTTTCAGAAACATTTTGTAGTTTAAGGAATATAAGTCTTGTACTTTTGTTAAATCTATTCATATTTTATTCTTTTTGATATTACTGTAAATTACTTTCTTAATCCATTTGTTTTATTCATTGTTACCATATAGAAATGAGATTGGGTTTTGCCATCTTTTGATATTGATGAACTCATTTATTATTTCTAATGTTATCTACAAATAGAGATAGTTTTAGTTCTTCTTTTCCAATCCGAATGACTTTTTCCCCCCTTACATAAATTGTTTTGAGTAGAAACTCTAGTACAACATAGAATGGAAGTTGCAAGAGTGGACATCCTTATTTTTTCCTGATCATCGGAGATAAGAATTTCTTCTTTCTCCACTAAGTACAATGTTAGTTCTGGGTTTTGTGTAGATGACTTTTGTCATGTGGGAAATTCTCTTCTATTCTTAGTTCACTGTGTTTTTATCATAAGGAGCATTGAATTTAGTCAGATAATTTTTCTGTGTGTACTGGAATGATCATGTAGTTTTTGTACTTTATTCTATGAATATAGTATATTGCATTAATGTATTCTCAGATGTTAAACCCAACTTTGCATTCCTGTGATAAGCTCTACTTGGTCAAAGTAATAGCTTTTATACATTTCTGATCTTGGTTTGCTAGTATTTTGTTTAGGATTTTTGTCTCTATATTCATCAGAAATATTGGTCTTTTTTTCTTGTGATGTCTTTATCTGGTGTTAGTAGCCTATCAGGATGAGTTGGGAAGTAGTCACTCCTCTTCCATTTTTTTTCAAAGCATTTATGAAGAATTGATGTTAGTTTATTAAATGTCTGATAGAATTCACCAGAAAAGCCAGCTGGGATTTGGCTCTTCTTCTTTTTTATCACCATGTGCTGTGTTTATTTATTTTTTTCATATGTTCTGTCTCCATAGCTAGTGCAGAGACCAGGAGAAGTCTGGGCCTTGGTCAGGCTAAACTCTGAGAACAAGGCAGAGGGTGGCCAGGACCAGGGCCTGCTGAGGGCATGGCATGGCCAAGGCTTGGGCTTCTCTGCCCATTGCCCCCCTCCCCAGCTCAGCCCTCCTCCCCAGGGAAGGGCTAAGTGGTGAGGGCCCTTTCTGCACATCCTCAGACGGAAGACTTAAGCTCACCATACAGGGATGAATGGTGGACCCTCAAAAGATCCTTGGCTCTTCTTTGTTGGAGTTTTTAAAATTAATTCATTACCTAATTGTAAAATTAATTCTATTTCTTTACTTGTTATAGGCCTATTAATGTTTTCTATTTCTTCTTGAGTCAAGTTTTGGTAGTATGCCTTTGTTGGAATTTGTCCAATTCATCTAAGTTGAATAATACTAATATTCATAATTCTTTATTTTTAAACTAATTTTTATATGAAATATTTCCAACTCACCAAGAATAGGAAGGAAAAAAATCAACAATCAGCATTTTGACATATGGCTATTTGTGAAATTATTTTAATATTCAATAAAATATTAGAAAGTTGAAGCCTACTTTTACATCCTCCTCAATCTAATTCTTTTTCTTTCCAAAAGTATCCTGAATTTTGAAATTGACATTAGGCCATACCATATATATATATATGTATATATGTATATATATGGCATATATATATATATATATATTTTTTTTTTTTTTGAGACAGAGTCTCACTATGTTGCTCTTGGTAGAGTGCCACGGCATTACAGCTCACAGGAACCTCAAACTCTAGGGCTTAAGTGATTACCTTGCCTCAGCCTCCCAAGTAGCTGGGACTACAGGTGCCCGCCACAATGCCAGGCTATTTTTTTGTTGCAGTTGTCATTGTTGTTTAGCAGGCCTGGCCAGGTTTGAACCCCGCCAAGTCCTGGTGTATGTGGCCGGTGTCCTAACTACTGAGCTACAGGTGCCGAGCCTCACCTATGTTTTTATACTTCCCATCTTTACATGTAGAAAAAATACACAGGTTTTAAAATGCTATGTGAATTACATAGGCTTTATTCTGCACTTTTTTTTTTTACCCTTGAGCATTGTGTTTCAATATTCTTTTATGTTGACACATTAGATTTAGTTCATTCATGTAAATTGCTGTTAAACGGTTCTCCAAGTGAAAAGCATAGAGGTTGCTTGCAATGTTTGCTTCGGAAACACACGTTAGCACTCATTTCTTATTCATGATTTCCTATGCACACCTGTGTTTCTCAAGAATGTGTACCAAAAAAGTTGAATTGCTGGTCAAGGGTTTGTTTTTCTTTAACTCTACTAGATAGTTTTTTGTTTTTTTTTTTTTTTTAAATAAATTACTGTTTTTGAAACACAGTCTTGCTTTGCCATCCAGGCTGGAGTGCAGTGTTGCATTGCAATCATAGTTCAGGTGACTCCTGGACTTAAGGAATCCTCCTGTCTCAGCCTCCCAAGTAGCTGGGGCTGTAGGTACCCACCACCCTGCCCAGATGATTAAAAAATTGTTTTAGAGACAGAATCTCATTACGTTGCCCAGGCTGGTCTTGAACTGTTAGCCTGAAGTGATGCTCTTGACTTAACCTCTCAAAGTGCTGTGATTACAGATGTGAGCCACTGTGCCCAGCCTATTAGATATTTTTTAAATCATTCATCTCGAGTTTTTGTAATGTGCTCAAGCGGCTACAGGAGTCCCAGCATAATCTGTGGTAATGTTTTATACAAGTCGTTTTGCATGGCTTAGTTAGTGGGGTTCATTGAAGATGCTACAGTCTTGGAACTTGGGGCTTGGCGAGAGTTAACCTAGTAAAAGCCACGGTGGATGCCGTTAATCATCTATGTGAGTAGCTACTTTGGAAAACGTGTGAAATCGAGGAGACTTGAGAGATGCCCAGATATAATCGAAGTAGTTGGTGGATCCTCACGACAAAAATGAATTTATTTAAAAAAAAAAGAATTTATTAGACTCTAAGCAATTATATTCACAAAGCATCTAAACAAAGGCAGAGAGTTACATGTACTGAGTCTATAGGAATAGTCCTATTTTTTGAATATTTGAGTCTAAAATTCATGTTGAAACTTAATCCCCAATGCAACAGTATTTAGAGGTGATTTTTGGGATTAATGTCCTTAGGAAAGGGCTTGAGGGAGTGTCGTGGTCCTCCTGCGCTGTCTCCTCCCCCCAGGAGGGTGAGCTCTAGAGCAGAGATCAGGCCCTCTCCAGGCCGGCTCTGCTCACGCCTCCATCTCGGACCTCAGAGTCTCCAGAACTGTGAGCAACGCGTTTCTGTTGTTTACAATGACCGCACTTTAGGTTTTCTGTTATAGCCGCCTGAACGGAGGGAGACAAAATGGTCTGGGTTCTGGGGTCTCGGTAGTTTGGTTTCAAATTTCTGCTGTTTCAAATTTGTGATTTCAGGCAAGTCTTACCCTTTCTATCTTTCGTTGCCCTGTCTGTAAAGAGTCCCCACCTCCCCCAGACTCGGGTTTGAATGAGGTTCTGCGTAGGACGCGCCCACCCAGCCAGGCTGCCGCTCGGGTTGCGGGGCAGCCGCGCACATTGCGGTGCAGCCGCGCCTGCAGGGGCTCCGGGCCGCGGCCGCGGGAGAGGCGTCAAAGGCATTTGGTTGCAGCGCCTTTTTTGGCGCCCCTATCGCAGTTTCTGTGCATTTCATGTTTCGATCAGCTTTCCAATTTGCTTAACAAACATAATTGGAAACGGAAAAAAAAATAAGTTGTTTAAATAGACAACTATTTGTGTTGTAGACCTTTCCTAGACCTTAAAGAAGTATTGCCACAAACCACTTTCTGTCTAGTGAACTTCAAGGGCAGGGCGAGCTCTGTTTGTGATTGTGTTTGATGCGACTCAGCGTCTATCCAGCTATGGCTGGCAAAACACGTCAGAGCTCTCAAAGGCCTTTATTTAAATCTCTGAGGAGAAAGTCACCACCCTGAGTAAGAACCCCCTCCTCACCAGCAAGCCTCGGCTTTGGGGTGCAGGTCTGCAGACCCCAGCGCAACACGCAGGGGAGGCGCTCGGAAAATGGGGAGCGCCCTGCTTCTCGGCCGGCCGGTTACTCTGTGTTGGGTTATTGACCAGGTTTCTGACAGTTTGAAGTAGCTATTTGCGGAGGGGTAAGGGAATGGTCTTTGTGTGACCTGGGGAAACTGCAAGAGGATTATGGGACCACACAAAATTGTGGCTGATATAAGGTATACCTGTCCTGAAATTAGTCTTCTCTTGGTTTAATGCTTTTTATTGTAATGTGGACGTCATTACCAGATATCCCTAAGAGTATGGATGTGTCTGTTTACAACTGCTTTGGTTGATTGGCTGTAGAGAATTATAAAGATGCTAAGTGGTGACTTTGTCCAATATCTGAAAAGCTTTCTAAGGCTCTGCATTACCCAAAGAAAACAGATTTATTTATCTTACTATTTTTTGAGACAGAGTCTCACTATGTCCCCCTGGGTAGAGTGCTGTGGCATCACAGGTCACAGCAACTTCAAACTCCTGGGCTAAAGTGATTCTCTTGCCTCAGCCTCCCGAGTAGCTGGGACTACAGGCGCCAGCCACAACAACCGGCTATTTTTTGGTTGCAGTTGTCACTATTGTTTAGCTGGCCGGGGGCCAGGTTTGACTCCGCCAGTCCTGGTGTATGTGGCCAGTACCCTGTCCACTGAGCTACAGGGGCCTCCGAAAACAATTATCTGCAGAAGATTCTAACTGTCCTTCAGAAACTAGGGATCCTTGAATGACCAGCTTCCTCGTACCTTGCCAGAATGAGTATTTGGAATTTCCTTCAATGATTCTGTCCTGTAGCCAAACTCTAACACATAGTAGGTGCTCTGTAGGAATTCCTCCTGTGTTCATATGTACCAGGCTTGTATAAAGTCACAGCAGTGCCTGCTGGGCCTGAGCCATTCTAGCACTGCTTCCAGGACACCCATCGTCAGCCCCTTCTCCATCGGAACCATGTGTGACTCGAAAGGCCATGATCAAAAATGCGGAAGAGGCCCGGCGCCTATAGCGCAGTGGTATGGCACCAGCCACATGCACCGAGGCTGGCGGGTTTGAACCCGGCCCAGGCCTGCTAAACAACAGTGACAAATGACAACTGCAACAAAAAAAAAGCCAGGCATTGTGGTGGGAGCTACTCGGCAGGCTGAGGCAAGAGAATGGCTTAAGCCCAAGAGCTGGAGGTTGCCGTGAGCTGTGATGACACAGCACTCTACTAAGGGGGACATAGTGTGACTTTGTCTCAAAAAAAAAAAAAGGGGGGGGGAAGAGATCCAACAGGACTTTGCAGTGTGCTGAGGTGCTGCAGAAAGAACACAGTCCCATCCGGCATCTCCTGGGGGAGGAAACTCAGTGGTTAGGTGAAGCCAGACACTTCTTTTACTTCCACCTGGGCTAAGGGGTCATTCCTCTGTTCAAATATAGTTAGAAACATGGCTTGTGCCACACACCCAGGGATTCATCCAAACACAGGAACTGCACCCTATACTCCAAATATCAGAAACTCAAGTGTTCAGCCCTGCCAAAGGCACACCTTGATCTTTGCACAGGGGATTCTCTGTATTAGCTATTGTGGTTTTAAAACAATTCGCAAAACTTAGCTTTCATTTGTATTTATTTTTATTTTATACTACTCTGCTCCATGTTTTTGTCTCTCAAAATTCATTAAAAAATAAAAATCTGTTACAGAAAAAAAATCTGTTCTCCAATTACATTTCCCCTTGTCCATGAGTTTTCTTCCCGTGACACTAGAGCTCCCTGCTGAGACCCCTGCTCTCTCCTCTCAGCTCCTAGGGTACCTTCTGTGCTTGTGGTGCATCACTTTCTTTCACATAAGTAGTTAAGGTCTATTTTCTCCTTGAGGACATATGCTACATTACACGTTTAACCCTTTGGAAGCATCATCTCTGAACTGGCCTGTTGAGTCTGCTCAAGTGTCCTAGGCAATGAATGTTTTGCTGTATTTAGGAAATTAATTATCCTTCTTTCTCCCCTCCTCTGGTTCAGACTCTACAAATTGGTTGTCAATCAAGTTTACTCATTATCACTTTGTTTCTTCAATGTAAGGAGAGAAGGGCTGACAAAAAATGTCATTTTACTAAGAATATGGAATTCCAAAGACCATTTGTATGGCCTATAAAAACATCTCACGTCAGTACTTCTTTTCCAAACTTGGGTAAATTGAAGAATGACTGAGTCTTTCAGGAATTTTGTTGGTGCTGGGCCAGTTTTTCCCTGGGCATGTCTGTGTGCGTGTGCATCACTCAGCCCACTGGAAGAACTGCACGCCACCTACTGTTGTTCATTCAGAGTGCCTTGTGATTGCTGAAGAAAGACCACGACTCTGGTATAAATCTTGACATGTCCAAGTTCAGCTAGTACATTTGAGTTTCTATTTTGTATCTTGTGGTCCTGGACTGAAGGAGGGTAGCTCACTATGTGTGTTCTGTAACCACCTTGGGAGTTTATATGCTTTGCTTGGTGGCTGTGAGTTGTGTTCTAAAGGAGACGTCTCCTCCCAAATCCGCCCCCATTCCACGGTCAACCACAGCATGACCGACCCATAGGGTATAGTCTTTCCTCTTCATAGCGAGAATCATAGTACATCAAAACGCTTTTTATTTGAGACACAAAAATGCAAAATTGCTGAGATATCAAACATTTCCCAATCAGCTACGATGCCGCCACTGTGTACAAAAGATCTGATGATAAATGTGCACACGTATCAAAGTACAGTACGCGCGCTGCCTCTGCACAGTGCACGTGCAAAACGTATGGCGTTCAGACACGATACGGAATTGATTTCAGGGGTGCAAACAGCAAATACAAAGGCATCATGGTTTTTCTTTTAAAAAACAACATAAAGGCAATATATGAATGGACCCCCGATTGCCGTAATTTTTTGTTAAACAAGTGCTTCAACAAGCAGGGCTCTGTAGATTGGTATCTTTCTCCTTTTTTTCATAAAGTAAGATGCTAAGACAATGTGATGATGAAAATAAAGAAGAGAAACACCTATCACGTTGCATTTCTATTGCAAGCAAGAAAAGAAAACTAATTTCTAAATAGAAAGGAAGAAACTTTGTATTACTACTGAATATCTATTATTCTTAAACTGACAAACAACTCTATACTATTTTACATGAAAACAATGGAGAAATATCTACATCTTTGTGAAAAGTATAACCTTAAATGGATAATACCTTTTTTGGGACTGATTTTTGAGATCTCATTAGTCTCACATTTTAAATAAAAAGTGCCTCCTTTTGGCAAATACTTGGCAATGCCTTTGGTTCCTGTAAAGCAAGTTTGCATTACTATTGGTTGGTTGAAATCAAGGACTTTTGGTAGATACAAAACCTTTTCCTAAATGCTTCCTCTTCCTAATTAGCAAGATTCCTTATAGCGTCATGTAGAGAGGTAACAGTTATGAGTTTCAGTGATTCTATAAACTTTGTTAAAGCTTTGTCATAGTAGTTGGCATAAAGCTCTGTAGCTGTGTTCATATCTCCAAGAATGTGTATTATTTGATTCCCAACAGCACCTTGTAGATCTGAGATTGCTATCTTGTCACAAAATTGTGACATTTCCCAATAATGATTCACAGAGCAATGTGTTCCTTTGGAGGACAAGAGGGCTGTAAACATGTGCAACTTTTCCAATTACAGGCCTTCTACAAGAGATTGCAAGGAGAAGCTCTTTGCACTGATGTTTCCTCAGATACCGTAAAGAGAGGGGACATGGGGGAAAACATGGACCTACCTATAGCCATGCAGACAGAATCAGTTTACAAGTAACAACACAGCCCAGAAAGACTGCTGAATGAACAAGTTATTGAAGGTTTGAACCAGGAAAAAAAATTGCTACATCTTAATTGTTTTCCAGTTTTGAATGAAATTACTTAAAAGATTAGCTGAAATGCAGTTAGGATGCTCTCCAAATACACATTTATGCACCTGTAAGCTTTGCTCCTTGATGAACTTGACCTTCCAGTTAATGGTCTTTGTTAATTTTGGGCTAATTTTGTGGCCTCCAGTGCAGCAGGACAATTTGTATGGGTATACTCTGTTGCCAGTGTTCAACATTCATTTTTGCAGTAATGGATAGTGAAAAATGAGGAATTATTTATGAATTTGGTTAAACTGACCTGTGCTGCTCTGCTAGCTAATGATTATCTACTGTCTTTGTATTTTTCTTAAAAGTCCCCAGTGGTGCCATGTGGTCCCCATTTGCCTGACAGCCAGGTGGTTCTCTAAAGCTGGCTACCACGTGAGCGCATGGAAAACGGTGTGAGGATGTGTTTGGTAATGTGGGCTTCTCCTAAATATCTTTAACCCTGCTGAAGTGCTTTGCTACTTCTCTAAGGCCAAGTCCATTTGAGGACAGTAAAAGGACTATCCCGGGGACAGCTGTTTGGCTAGTTTCAGCCTGGTGATTCTGAAAGGACTCTGAAGAAAGCTGTGCTGCCTGGAATGAGCTGGGCTTGAGGGTGAAGGAAGCCTGAGTCAGCTTTGATGACAAAATGGGAAACCTACTCCTGAGACAGCCCCATGTCTGCGGACTGCACAGTTCAGGGATGCTATCTTACTACTAGGAATTGGCCGTCTACAGGCCTATAGGCAATCCCAGGGGCCTTTGCCACTGCTCCTGAACAGTACTCACAAGCCCCGAGGTGTCAGTTACACGGATCACAGGATCATGCAGTCTTTCAAAAGGAAATTTAAATATTTAATAAAATCTCTTTAGTATTACAAAAATACTCATATGAAACAAACACAAATAGAGAAATCCCACAAATTCAGAATGCATCTATATAGAAATATGTGGCAAATACTATACAGTAGATTGCACATTTCAGGAGAAACACTAGAACGTGAACCACTAACAGTGTCCTAAGAGGTTTCTTAGTAGATGCTTTACTGAAATGTACAAGATGACCATGTAGCCCTGGCTTTCCAAAGACTTTATAGAGGCTTTGGTATAGCACTTTTTATTTATCCCACCCCAATTAAGATGATCTGATATCTATGTACAACAGAAAGGGAAGGTTGATACTACTACGTTTCAAGAATATGTAGGGAAGTAAGACTGGGAATTAGTTGTTTCTTGGCAATATGACATTCCACAGTATGACACGTGACAGTGCCAACTACACAGATGCGTCCTGAGCATGGGCTGTGGTGACCTGTGCTCCAGTGGCTGTGAAGCCAACTAACCTTATACAACAACAGTCTTCCTTAGTCCCACACACCCCTTCCCATCATGTCAGTGAGTTCGGTCATGGCCTTGTTTACAGAACAGTCTTTGGTCATGTCACATGTGTGGGTGCACCAGGTGTGCGTATTCACTCCAACCTGGGGCTATGTAGTGGAGGCCCTGGAGGCTGCATGCATGTCACTGGTGTCCAGTTAGCTACTTGAGCCAGGACAGGAGGGCCACGTGGAATGGTGCAAGAATCCACAGTCACAGACAGCGGGCTGATGCATTCTTTGCACTGCATTGTGTATTTTTGGAGAGCAACCTTCCTGTGGCATGTTTCAAACTCTATCTTAAAAAAGCAATAAAGGGAACGGAGGGCTAGAAAACTATCTATGTACACAACTCAGGATTATGAAAATATAAAGTTATTCAATAACAGTTAATTGCACTAGCTGTTCAGTTGCCTCCTCCAGTCCCACTGATGCTTGGTGCTAATTTAATAAGCCATTCAAATCTTAAGAAAAAGGTGCTCAGGGCCCAAATATGGACCTGATAAGCCCTAGACACAAACCTTCATCAAAAAACCCACAGCCAAGACCTCCCATAAAAAAAGTACCTCCCCCCAAAAACAGCCTGGCCCTGGGGAAAGGCCCCTCTCAAGGGAACTGGTGTGAGGATAACGTCACGTCTAGTGGGGTAAACTCTCGCTGGGTTTGGTCAGGTGATGGTGTTCTAGTTAACAGAGTTCCTGTATCCCATGCGCTGGTTTACCAATTTCTAAACACAAACTACTCACCACAGACTACCCTGAGCACAGCAGCCTCTGCCTTAAAGCACTGGGAAAGCCTGGCAGAGCTGTGAGTGCCTCAGTCAGGAAGTGCCGGGCAGCAGAGGGCTCCATGGTGCTCAATCAGGAAAAGCAGACCTTTCTTACATGTAGCAAAATTTATAAGCCAAAAAAAAAAGTCTGAACTAAGATCAGTTCTTAGGTGGCAAAATACAAACCTGAAAAGATTCACAAATTCTTTCCAAATATTGGGCCAAGCTGCCTCCTACACGTCACTGTGGAACACTTATCATTTAATGACCCAGGTTCAGCCTGGCTATAGGGTTTACATAGGGTGAGGCAGAGTGCGCAGTATTAGTATTTAATAAAAACCTCTATACTCTTTTGCTAGATTTCAGTTTTTGATCAGTTATTTACATTATCATAAACCTAAATGATTAGCTTGAAATAATCTCATGATAGTTGGCATTTTAGAAATTCTTAAGAAACTACTTAACAAATACATAATAACTTTTTTCTATATTAAAAAAACAAATAAAACCTCCAGTTTCTCAATCTTCAGCTTGACAATGTAGTGAGTGCTCAGGTAGGACATCCAGTTACAAGCCTATGACATGGTAACCTGGGATCAGAGGCAGAAGACAGACAACCAAAGCTGGGAGCCGGTGGCCCGCCATGCACCTGGCACAGTCCAGCCTGGACTCATCCTGGGAACGTCCTGGCTAGATGCCAGACCTCCCCCACCTTCCATTCTTCCAACTCACCAGCTCAGAAACATATTTCATGCTAAAGCCTTTTCTTGATTCTTTGAGATGGGTCTGGTTACCTGAAAGTTAGTCAGCAATTCTTTAAATACAGAAATAAACGTGGCTCAAGTATTCTAGAAATAATCTGTGTTATTAAAAAAAAAAGTAGGACCATTGGATACCCATTTCCTTACCCCAATGTAGGCTGTACAAATCATTGTGTCAGAGCGTCCATACAAGTGCTTAATATACACAATTAAATCACTCTAATCAACCCAGAGGGCTGTGAATTTTCAGTGTTATCAATACACCTGGACTTTCTACAGTGGACTGTTTGCGACAGTATTTTGTACACATCTTCTGGTTATGCTGGAAGATTTTTCATTTAAATTTAAATGTGGAAATATAAGATTCCAAAAATCACAAAATAAACTGTATCACAAAAAAAATTACATAGGTTTCTAAATGGAACCAAAAGTCTTCAGCTAGAAGCTGTGACCAAAGTGGCCAGAGCACTCCAGGGCCTTGACCCCCACTGTATCTTGGGTGTGGCTCAAGCCCTCTCTAGGAAGTACTGAGTGCAGCGGCCTCTCACCTCCCCCTCATCAGCCTTATTTTTTGAGTAGAACTAAATGCCTTCCATCTGGGGTCTTAAAGTTACCACAGAGGTTTAAATATAGTGATTGCAGAGAATCCTAATGTCATTTTCCTGTGTACATTACTTTTCTTTATGTGTTTATTCTAAAGGTGCTTTCTGTACTGAAGTCTAGAGAATCAGATGAGTTCTCTTTGTCTGGTGTGTTTTCAGAAGGCCCTGTGCTGTATTAAATTGTAGAAATTCACTGTAGCATTTCATTGCTCGATGCAATGAAATGTTTTCAAATTTGGGTTCCAGGTTATGACCTTCTATCCATTCTTTCTGTGACAACATATTTTAATGCAACTCTGCAGCTATGGATCTATCTCTAAAGACTGACCTTTTAGAATCTTCTTCATGTTCTTAAACCTCATGAACTCTGAGAAAAGAAATCTGTGACATTAGTCCCATGGCAAAGGTAGGTCTTGTGGGTCCAGAAAGTCAGTAGAGAACACACTTGGTGCAGTGGCGCTGAGAGGAGTGAGTCCGGAAGATGTGCTGGGCATGGTGATGTCTAACCACTCCATGTTGTCCAAGTTTGAGTCTGAAAGGTCAAGAGACAGGCAGGGAGTACTGGCAGCAAACTGGGTCTCGGCTGTCTCCATGGGTGAGTGTGAATGGTCCAGAACACCCGAGTGACTCAGCAGGTCATTCTGGAGATCTTCAATCAGCGAGAAAGGTTCTCTGTCTTCACTGCTGATCTGCAGTGGAGCAATTTCATTGGCTGAAGGTAAAGTTCCATCCAAGAAAGCTTCTAATTGGTTCTCTAAGCTGGCAGATAAACTGCTCATGGGTTCCAAGGATATAGGTGGTGCCATTTGGACTTGGGGCGGTGGCCGGGACACCACTGTGTTGACTGGCATTGTGGTGATGCTGGCAGTTACTGGTCTCATTTTGGAAATAGGAGAAGGCTCTTCTTTTATAGGGAGGGATATCTCTGTGCAAAATAATTAAAGTAATTAGTAACAAAAGATTTCCTACTATTTGAAAAAAAAAAAATTTTTTTTTTTTTTTTTGAGACAGAGTCTCACTATGTTGCCCTCAGTAGCGTGCCATGGTATCATAGGTCATAACAACCTCCAGCTCTTGGGCTTAAGTGATTCTCCTGCCTCAGCCTCCAAAGTAGCACCCACAGGTGCCGGCCACAATGCCCAGATATTTTTTGTTGCTGTTGTCATTGTTGTTCAGCTGGCCCGGGCTGGGTTCAAACCTGCTAGCCTTGGTGTATGTGGCTGACGCAGTAACCACTGTGCTACAGGCACCACACCTATTTGAATATTTTATTAATTACTAGGACAGTTACTTTACTGTTTTGCAACTCCTTCTATACACGCCCATCTTAGAGGTAGGAAGAGAATGCTACTGGTCAGGTAACCTTGACAACCTTTAGGATGATGGATTATTTTATGACATTCTGATATGCCTTCAATTCTCTTCAGTAAGATGAAGCATAAAAAGCAGTTATAAAAATCAAAATCAATGGTTTTAGCTTATTTTATCTTTGCATCTTTGTTCTTAATCACTTAAGGCTTTAAGACAAGGCTCCTGTCTATCCCACACTATGAATCTGCTACTGCAGCAGTATGATACCCTTAAAGTGAATGTCAAATGTATATCCTGAGTGTATGCTGAGACCTAAAATATACTCTTAGTATTATGAAAAATCTAATTACATTCTTTTTTTGTCTTTATAGTTGGACTATGTGCACAATTTGGCTATATACATTCTGTATAAAGTTGCAAAAAATACAATGCCATCTTATTTCATTTCTGTAGCAAAGCTAACACATGGCTCTTCTGATCTTTTTCTTTAAGATGAGGTGGATTAATTACCTGCTTATTTTTTATTTTTTGTCTTGTTTTCTGAATTTATATAAAATTTTGAGAATTCAGTAAACCTTAACAAGCAGTAATTATGTGGTATTCCTTGCCAGATCAAGTGGCAACAAATTAATGGACCATCTGCTATAGATAATAGTATTTACTTAACTACATATTATTTGAATAAAGTATCTTTTTAATGACGATATTATTGGTTTCTTTTACGTGCAGATACACTAGGGAAAATAGGTTTAATTAACAATAACTCTCAAAGCTCAATGATTAGAATGCGTAAGTAGGTGAGAGAGAGAACTTATGCTTTGATTCCTATAAATGAATTGTCAGTTATGTATACAATGCGGTTTTGCATGGTTTATGTTACTTTTTATTATCTGTAGTCCTCTCTAAAATTGTTTTGACAGCTTTAAGTGCAATTTAGGTAACTAGTCTTATAATCAACCACTTGGTTGTCATTATTACTAGTATTGGTACATAGTAAGATGAAATAATACATTTTATTAGATACTCTGTTATAACATAAGTCATCACTTTTAGAAACTACTTCAAAATTGTTTGATAACTTTGTCACTTTTAATTTCTAAGTTTAGACTATAAAAATTATTTTTTGTTGATCATTTAAAAAGCCCAGCATGGGCAATGTAGCAAGACCCTGTCTCTACAGATGCATACATGCACACATAAAAAAACAGCCTAATGTGGTTGTGTGCACCCATAATTTCAGCTACTCAGGAGGCTGAAGCAAAAGGAAGGCTTGAGCTCAGGAGTTTGAAGCTGCAGTGACCTATGATTACACCACTGCACTCCAGCCTGGGCAACAGAGCCAGACTTTGTCTCAGAAAAAAGAAGTCTTTTCATCTTTACCAGGTTTGGCAGAAACATTTTTTTTTTTTAATCTTAAAGTCTGGGCATGGAATGTCTGTTTTTAAAATTTCTGTAATTTAGATATAATGTGAGTTTAAATTATTTGCAAAGCCAATATAGTTCTTGGCAAAAAGTACAAGTATAGTCCAATATTTAGAATTCTTTGTCAAACATTATGAACAAAACATAATAATATCATTTAATATCATAAAATACCTGCTGTGAATGGAAAAATTTTGATCATTATTTAAAAATTTAAATAAAACTCCTTTCCTCAGGGTAATTTAACAATACTTTAAATTTTTACTAAATATTGATTTTATAATTTCTAAAAATATGTAAGCTGAGGTAGAGATATTGACTTTTTTGTGATTAATGTCCCCTTTTAAGATGATATATTATAAATCAAAGATTTAATATTATAGTATATAGAAAGTGCTTTAGCATTGCCTTTTAATTTTAATAAAGTTACTGAAGTCCAAGCTAAGTAACTTGGTTGTGATAAAATTAATTCAGGATTGAAATGTTTTCATCCCACTACAATGACTGATAAACTAGGGACAAGTTTTGAAATGTTTCAACATGGAATTTTTTTTTTATGGAATTTAAACCCGATCATACTTTGCTATTAGGAGATGGTCTTTTCCAGCAGGCATCTATCTGTGGATAAATCTAACATATTACTGTTTTAAGCTGAATCAATGGCCTTTGCCCCATTTATAATGATTTGTTCTAATGGCCTACATTTAACAAGTTTTAAAACAGTAAATTCAGTTAGAATTAGAAGAATATGCTTCTCAGTCTCTAAAGGTAAGATGAGCTCTAGAGAAAAACTGTCACAGGTGTTAAGAGATGACCTCCTGTGGGGGTCTGGTGTGACTTTGACTTACCACCACTCTTAATGAGGATATCAAAGAGGTCATCCATCTGCTGACTGTGTGCATTGGAAATCTACAATGAAGAAGAATACAAATTAGCTTTCTTTTCTACAAACCTAGGAGCATTATACAATTGGGGGCACTAAGGGAATTTCTAGGACATGTACTTCTAATCTATCATTTGATAATTTTGAAAACATCGTGGTCACTTGAGAAGTTAAGTCATTTGCCCAAGGTGTATAGCTGGTTAGATGGCAGAGTACCAGCTCAGCTAACTTTTACACTTCCTTTATTTTCTATTATGAATTGCATTTTCAGGGTGCTAAAGCTTTTTTTTTTTTAAGAGACAGAGTTTCACTTTATTGCCCTGGGTAGAGTACCGTGGCATCACAGCTCATAGCATCTTCAGCTCCTGGGTTTAGGCGATTCTCTTGCCTTAGCCTCTGGAGTAGCTGGGACTACAGGCACCCGCTACAAGGCCCGGCTATTGTTGCAGTTTGGCCAGGGCCGGGTTTGAACCCGCCACCCTCGGTATATGGGGCCCAGGGTGCTAAAGCTTTTAAGTGTCTTTATTCATCAGTGTTGAGGTGGGAATCTACATGTGTAACGGTGACACATTATACATTTTTCAGCTTTATTGAGATTTAGCTAACATATAGCAAGTGCATTTATATATACAATTTGATATATTCTGAGGTATGCACACACCAATGAAACTATTAACAAAATCAAAATAATGAACGTACGTGTCACCCCTAAACTTTCCTCTTGCCCTTCTGTAATACATCCCTCACCCCCAGGCAATGTGCTTTCATTCACTATAGATTAGTTTTACATAATGGATTCATACAGGGTGCACTTTCTTTGGGGGAAGCTAGCTTCTTTCACTCAACATAATTATTTTGAGATTAATCTGTAGCGTACAGCTTAGGAATAGTTCCTTCCCTTTTATTGCTGAGTAGTATTCCATTGTATGGAAATATGAAAGTTTGTTTATTCATTTACTTTTTTTTTTCTTTTAAGAGACAGGGTCTTGCTGTCACCCAGGCTGGAGTGCAGTGGAACAATCATAGCTCACTGTAATCTGAAACAACCATGTTAAAGTGATCTTCTTGCCTTAGCTTACCCAGTTGCTGGAACTACTGGTCTGTGCCACCATGCTAGGCTAATGTTTTCTTCATTCCTTTTCTTTAAGGCAGGATCT
Source organism: Otolemur garnettii (assembly GCF_000181295.1). Classification (NCBI taxonomy): domain Eukaryota; kingdom Metazoa; phylum Chordata; class Mammalia; order Primates; family Galagidae; genus Otolemur; species Otolemur garnettii. The sequence continues at coordinate 839,251 of NW_003852652.1, read as the reverse complement.
CATTTTGCCATTCAAGCTGGAGTGGAGTGCAGTAGCATGATAATAGCTCATTGCCTCAAACTCTTGGGCTCAAGTGATTTTCCTGCATTAGCCTCTGAGAAGTAGCTGGGATTACAGGTATGGGCCCCACACCCAGCTAGTTTTTGTTTTTCTCTATGCCCCATAGAGATGAGTTCTTGCTATGTTGCTCTGGCTGGTCTCAAACTCCTGGCCTCAAGTGATCCTCGTCTTGGCTTTCTGAAATGTTGGGAGTACAGGCGTGAGCCACAATACCTGGCCCTTTATTAACCTGTTAATAGACGTTTGGGTTTCTAGTTTTTGGTTATCATAAAAAAGTTTGTTGTGAACATTTATATACAAGTCTTTGTATGGATATATTTTCTTTTCTCTTGGGTACATACCTCAGAATGAAATTGTAATTGGATCCCAGGGTAGTTATATGTGAATGAATAAACAAACTGTCTTATTTCATGACATATGAATTGTGACTGGATCCCAGGGTAGTTATATGTTTAGTTTTTTGTTTTTCTTTTTTAGACAGAGTCTTATTATGTCACCCTCGGTAGAGTGCCATGGCATCACAGCTCACAGCACCTCAAACTCCTGGGCTTAAGGGATTCTCTTGCCTCAGCCTCCCAAGTAGTTGGGACTACAGGCATCCGCATATGTTTAGCTTTTTAAGTAACAGCAAATTATTTTCCAAAGTGATCATACCATTTTACATTCCCACCAGAAATTCATAGTATAAGATACATAGTATAAGTTATTTTACATTCTCACCAATACTTCATATTGTCAGTCTTTTTAATTTTAGATATTCTATTAGGTATGTAGTGACATTGCACTGTAGCTTTAATTTGCATTGCATTGATGACTAGTGATTTTGAGCATCTTTTCATGTCCTTATTTGCCATCTGTTTATCTTCTTTGGGGAAATGTCTGTTCACATTTTTTGGCTACTGCAGATTTCCTATGTCTTTCTCCAACCATTTACTTTCAACCTGAGCCCCTGTATTTAGAATATGTCTCACACAGATGCATGCATTAGTTATGCAGTGCTGTATTATAAATCACTCTAAAGTCAAGTGGCTTACAATCTACAATGTTCCAGTTTCTGTGGGTCAGGAATTTGGGAATGGTTTTAATGGGTGGCTCTGGCTTGGGGTCTTTCATGAGGTTGCAGTCAAGATGTTAGCTGGAGAACACCTGTGTAAAGGTGGCTCATGACTGGCAAGTTGCTGCTGGCAGCTGATGGGAGGCCTCAGTTCTTGTCACATAAGCCTCTCCAGATGGTGGCAGGCGTGTCTACATGGCCTGACAGCTGGCTTTCCCAGGGAGAGAAGTCGACTGGAGAGTAAGGTAGAACGCGTGTGCCTTTGATGACCTAGTCTCTCTGTCATGTCTGCCAATTCTGTTTGTTCAAAGTGAGTCAGTAAGCCCAGCCCAGGGACGACTGTCAAAGAATCTGCAGATATATCTTAAAACTGCCACCCTGCACATAGTTGAGCCTGGCATTTTTTATCAATTCTGACAATTTTTGCATTTTAATTGTTTATTCTACTACTAAATATGGTAACGGTTAAGTTTGGGTTTCTCATTTTATTATTTGTTTTCTTTTTATCCTATCTGATTTCTTTGTTCTTCTTGCCCTTATAAAATTGGGATACTTTTGTATTCTATTAATTCTTCTTGTTTTTTTTTAAAGAACTACACTGTGTTGTATTTTTTAGTTGTTACTGTAGATAATGCAGGACGCACACTTAGCTTTCATAGGCTAATTCAACTGAATGTGCCCTGCAGAAAGAAGAGAGAGCTGCAGCCACACAGGCCCCTTACTCCATCTCTCTCTTCATCTTTATACCCATTAGAAACCCCTCAAAACAATTATCTTGGGTGATTGTTAAAATTTTTCTGCATTTAAAAATATCTTTAGTTCATTTTCATTCTTAAAGGATATTTTTAACTTGATAAAGAATTCTGGGTTGACAATTCCTTCTACCTTCTCCTTCCCAAAGACTTTAAATATGTTGTTGGACTCTTTTTCAGTTTTTCTATAGTTTTTGATGAAAAGTTGACATTAATCAAATAGTTGTCTGCCCTGTATATGATGTGTTGCTTTTGTTTTGATGCGTTCAAGATTTTGTCTTTAACTTTGACTTCAATAATTTGATTATCATGTGACTAGGTCTTCTATTTATCTAGCTTGGTGTTCTTTAAGCATCTCAAAGCTATACATTTGTCTTTCATTATATTTGTGAAAATTTGGCCATTATTTCTTTAAATATTTATTTACCCATTTTTTCTTTCCTCTCCTTCTGGGATTTTTCTTCTTCCTGAGTTGGATTATTTGATAGTAATAACAGGGCTCTGAAGTTCTGTTTACTTTTAAAAAATAATTTTCCTCCTCTGTTATTAAAATTAGGTAAATTCTATCTTTAGATTCACTGACTTTATTTCTTCTGCCATCTCCCCGTTCTGCCAAGTTCATCTGTAACTTTTTTTTCAGTTCAGATATTGTATACTTTTGGTTCCAGATAAGATTGTCATCTATTTCTTTAAAAAAGTCATTTCTACATCTTTTTAGATCCCTGTCTTTCTATTTATTATGAACATATTTACTTTTACATCATTGTGGACAGTTGTAATAGTTGCTTTAAAATCCTTGTCTGTAAATTCTAAGATCTAGATTAGCTCAGGACTGGTCACAGATGATTGCCTTTTTCCTTTGAGAACAGGTTATAATCTACTGATTCTTTGTACATGTTGCATATTATGAACGGATGTCATGGTTGTGAAATTGTGGAGACTGTGGATTGTTATTTTCCTCAGAAGAATGGTTTCTTTTGTTTTAGCAAGTTATTAACTTGGTTGAACTTTAACTTCCAAATGTTTTTGGGTAGAGGTTCCAATCTCACTTTAGATCTTCTGTCTTCAGCTGAGCTGCTCTGAGTCTGTTTCATGCCTGTGTGGCTGAGGGGTCAGGCAGAGATGTGGGCAGACAGAATGCGGGAACCTTTTTTCTGGCTCTTTTCCTTTGGTTGCTTTCAAATCAGTCTTTTGGTTTCTCAGGCCATAAAGATGATGGTCTTCCCACCAGTAACCCTGCCACTTAGCTTGACCTCAGAATCAAAAGAGGGAACTGGCACACGACCCCCATCCTTGCAGGGGATTCCCTACCAGAATATGACGGCTTCTATGTACTCTTCAGTGACTTCTTCTTCTATAACCAAGATTTATAGCTGTTACCTGTGGGAAGATTGAACTGGTAGGGCCTTCTTAGCCACTAGAGGAACTTGAAGTCTGAGTAAATATATTAAAAAACCAAAACATCTTAGAATTCCTGGAGTTTGGTGCAGAATGGCACATGAAGAGCTATTTATTTGAATACAAAAACCTATATAGCACTTGGCTCTGTCTATATAAACCTGAATCTAGAGACATTAAATACCAGGAATTCCAATCAGCTATTTTGGGTTAAAGTGGAGGATTTTGTTGTTGTCGTCACATAAATCGAGTAAGCAGTACATATTAACCTACGTAAGAACCAGGTTTGGAAGGATGAGTGCTGATTTTCTTAAAAATTGCAGTTAAGCTCTTGGCATTTCACCTCATCTCTGCTCCTTATGAAGAGAATAGATGTCACTTCTGAAAAGGCCTCGGGGGAGGACAGTTTAGTCCAGTACCATTTGGTTTAATTCTTACTGCAGGTGTTCTAACCTATTTCTGAAATTTGGTCTTTCCCTCACAGATAAGAGTCCTTGCTGAATCTGGAGCTAAAGGAACATTTTACTATAAAAGTTATCTTCCTTCAGCACTAAGTGAGTGCAAAGGAACACATGATCCTCAGAGAGGCTGTCCCCTATGGCCTGAGTGCCCCGTGTGTCCTCTGCCGGGTGCCACACTGAGTAGGCCACTCAGCAACCATAGCACGACTGTGCGGCTTCCTGGTTGAGGCGAATGGCTTGTTTGCTGCCTGCTGGGCCCTCAGCCTCATGTTCCTTAAATGCAGCACAACCTACCAAATGCATGGCCGCCATCTGGCCCTCCTGAGACAGCCCACGGAGTGCAGGAAAAAGGGCTGGGCACCACTGTGCTGCTGCTCCTGCTGTCTGGCTCAGATGGACTATGCCTTCTGCCTACCTTTAGCTCCCATTGAGTGGAGTTGGGCAACTCCTTGCATCCTCTGTGAGGCTGGGGTTCTTCCTTGAACATTAGCTTTAAGCTTTGAAGAACTTTAGGGAAGCGAGGATATTAAAAAAAGTGTGTAGGGTACTGGTTGGGCTCCCATTGTGTACTTTCGTAAGTAGGAAAGATAACGTTTCCCATTCCTTAGAATACTGTGGCTGCTCCTATTCTATCAGTGAGATAAGGAAGGCTCAGAGGAGAGGCGGTTGCATGGTCACCAGGTGGGCACTGTGTGGTGAAGGTGGGAGAACCCACCAGGTGGGCGCTGTGTGTGGTAAAGCCGGGAGAACCCACCAGGTGGGCGCTGCGTGTGGTGAAGCTGGGAGAACCCACCAGGTGGGCGCTGTGTGTGGTGAAGGTGGGAGAACCCACCAGGTGGGCGCTGCGTGTGGTGAAGGTGGGAGAACCCACCAGGTGGGTGCTGTGTGTGGTGAAGGTGGGAGAACCCACCAGGTGGGCGCTGTATGGTAAAGCCGGGAGAACCCACCAGGTGAGCGCTGTGTGTGGCGAAGCCGGGAGAACCCACCAGGTGGGTGCTGTATGGTAAAGCCAGGAGAACCTTAGATTTGTAGCCTCCAAAGCACATTAGCTCAATATCAATATTTGGATATTGGGCTTTCCTGCTGAGGCAGGAGGTGCGTGGGGCCAGAGAGAGATGGAAAGGGACAAGTAGATTTAGGTGCTGGGCAGCCTTAAATATCAGACAGGTGGAAGAGTGACAGTTTCATCTGACAAATGTGCCTTAGAACACATGTGCCCTGATCACAATCACATTTATCCCTAACATGACTCATCCCCTTGCCCCGAACAAAAAGTTAAAAGACAAACTGTATTTCTGAATAAGCACTAACTGCAGGTTACACTGCTGCTAGAAGTTATTTTGGGATTCTTCATGATGAATGACATTTTGCTTTTAAATCACCATTGAAGTACAAGGATCTCAGCCCTAATTTTTGTGTTCCTATTGAGGCAAGTCACTCTTAGGGGATTCAGCATATGGCTTGTCCAGATTTGAGGCTGGCACATCATATGTAAGCCTTTCAAACCAAGACCGCTGTCCTCACATACCTCGGGAAGGGAGGCCTGTGCACTGCGGGTCTGCTTGATGGCCTCCTCATAGCGGGGAGGGTCTTTTGTCTTGGTGACGGGGTTTCCAAACAGAGAGTGCTGGATAACAAATTGTTGAGGTGAAGGGGGCGAACTAGGCTGTATCAAACAGAGGAGGAGCACAGGTTAGCACTTGATAATAAGCTTTCTCCTGCCCTGGCCAGACTCTTACAGCTCTGCTATTCTTCATGTGGTAGCCAAAAACATGGAATTCATAAGCAGATGCTTTAAGACACCTGTGAAGCTGGCAGCACTGTGGCCACCTTGCCTAGGGAAGGCTCACCTTCACCGTGACAACAGCCCAGCTCCTGCTCATCACTGCATTTCCAACAATCTCATTCCATTAGTATTGACACTCAGTCACTCCATACCCAAAGCTGTAGGATCTGGACTGATTTTATACCCCAGTTGGCACAGTCATCACAGGGTTACCTTGCTGGCAGTGTTAGGTCCGTTTTGCAGTGGAGGAAGGGGAGCATTTCTGGGCTGTAGAACGCTGCTGCTGGAGGCCTTGTTAATGAAGGGCTGCTGGACTGCTGGAGCAGACTGTCTCTGATAGGAAAGAACCGTATTTGATGATGCTGAGTTTGTGAAAACCTGTAATGAATAAATATTTCTCCATCAATTTGTCGTTCTGTTCTTCCTACTAAAGAAAACCATGTTTTCGAGCAGGGATGAACCAACTTTTTCTGTAAAGGGCTACAAGGAGTTTAAGGTTTGTAGGCCCTGTGGCCTCTATGTGGCCACTGGGTTCTGTCAGTGGAGCCACAGGTGCTGTGGAGATGAACAGGGACAGCTGTGAGCCTATCCAGTGTCAGTCACCAAACGGGGACAGCTGTGCACCTATCCAGTGTCAGTCACCAAACAGGGACAGCTGTGCGCCTATCCAGTGTCAGTCACCAAACGGGACAGCTGTGCACCTATCCAGTGTCAGTCACCAAACGGGACAGCTGTGCACCTATCCAGTGTCAGTCACCAAACGGGGACAGCTGTGCGCCTATCCAGTGTCAGTCACCCAATAGGGACAGGCTGGGTTCGGCCCACAGGCCATGGTTTGCCTCCCCCCACTTTGGACCATATGAGGTCCCCTTAGTAACTTGCCTTTCATGGCAGTGCAGAGCACTTAGTGGGAAAACAGTGCCTGCTCTCCACGATGTTCCTCTTCAAAGACAGCGGGTTCCTCATTATCCCTCACTATAGGGGGATCTCATTTCTCTCATGCCTTTAATGCTCATGATTAAGCTAATAATCCTACCGTTCTTCTTCTAACCTTGCTCCCAAGTACCACAGCCACATTTACATCATCTTCCTGGACACCTCAGATACATTCCAAACTGAACATCCTCTTCTCCCACTACCCTTGGCCTCTGAGGGGAAATATTTCTTGCTTCTGCATTTTTTTTCCAAACCCTTAGGTAAATGGAGCCATCGGTTGACTCTGCTTCCTCTCCTTAGTACACACACATCTCAGAAGCACCTCTTGAATCAGGCCTCTGCTCTCTGCTGTCCCAGTCCAAGGCTTCGCCCTCCATCACTGTATTCCATCCCAGCCTCCCAGCTGAGCCACCCTGCTTGGGAACCCACCATTACACTCACTTCATAAAGTGCTGACCTGGCTGAGCCCCTTGCTACACTCGTGGTATTCCTGCCTTTGTGGTAAAATCCTCATCTTTGGCTAGTATGTTACATTTTGTCCTACTTGGCTTCTTTTCCACCCTACCTAAAAACATGCTGTGGCCATGGCCAATTTTCTAGTTTCTTAAAAATTTCTTTAAATACATGCAAGACCCCATTTAAAGCCTGCCACCTTCTGGGAAGCTCTACTTAGACCTATTAGGCAGAGGTGAGAATTTCTTCCTGGCAACTCCAAAACATTCTGTTTAGCACCCCCTTCAAGAGCCATGCGGGTTTTAGTGCCTTTTACAAATAGGTATATGGCCATATTGCTGAGACGGTAACTGCATCTCACACAACTTGGTTTGCTAATAAAAATATTTAATATGCTTTATATCTCTAATATTCTGAAAAACCTCTCCTATATTTTTATTATAAACATAAATGTTTAAACACAGAAGTGTATGTGTATATACTCCAAACAGAACAACCTCTTCTGTGATGAGTTCTGTGAATATATACCTGTTTGAGAAAGACGAATTTCCTAAATTACTTCCTTAAACTAGCAGGAAAGACTCCAAATTCTAGTATTTTGAGACATGGTGAAAATTCCCTCACTTATCCTGTCTACATATTATTTTTCTCTTTCCTCCCCTAAACTGTCTTTATACTTGAACATTTACTGCCTACAACTACACTGAAGTGATATTCTGAACTTCCCCAAACTTAACTGTCATTCCTTTCTCACTCATTTCTCAGCGGGGAATATAGCATATGAGTTCCTAAGGTTGTTTTAGCCCAGACGGTTCACAATACCCGAAGGCAGATCAACAGATACACCTAAGTATGTAGATTCTCTTATGTTGAAGATTAAAATGTTACAATTAATACTATTCAAGGTTTAAAATAGCAAGACCTGTTTTTGAAGTCCAAGATTTTTTTTGGCATAGAGATGTGTACACAGCTCCACCTAATGGATAAGACAGAAATCTTGGGGCGATTTAACACTGGGATTTTTTTGGTATGAGCTCGTAGTATGAGGATACTGAGTCCCAGGCCAACACCTTCGTTTTATAGCTAACTGACACTCAGAGGAAAGAAGTAAACTAACTTATGCTAAGGCCAAACACCTAAGAAGTGGCTTTTAATCTGTGAGATGACAAACTCTTCCATATATATGTGAAGATCTTATTCAAGGTAAAGATTGTAGAAGTATCTTTTTCATCTCCAAATAACTTTTCCTAGGGAAGAGCACATTCCTCCCCCTCCCCCCAATAAATTTGAGAAGAAATTTATTTTAAAACTCAGCACATTCAAAATGAGAGGTCTAAAAAAAAATTTTTTTTTTGAAACTTGGAAAAGGGGTTAGCAGTTGCTAGTTGGGGTAACTATCTTTCAGTAAGGAAGCGCCTACTTTCTGTCCCAGTAACTGGATAATCTGTAGCCCATCAACCTAAGGGAGATGGATCAGAGAAAAGAAGAACCCAGAGCTTCCCAAGGACTGGGCTTTTGAAGATGCTCCTTGAAAGGATCACTGGAGACAGCAAAACTCAGGGGGAGCTTATGCTCATTAGCATATTCACAAACCTTTCTGACTTGCTGAGGCCGACTGAGAACATGCTGTGTGAAAGGGTCTTGTTTCTGGGGTGCAGTTGGGGCCAAGCCTGAGGACAAGGCAGCAGTTGGTATCTGTGCAGCAGGTGCTATCTGAGGCTGAGTCTGGATTCCTGCTTGTGGTGGAGTCTAGGGGGTGGATTTAGAAAAATCAATTTAATTGTCAGAATCAAAGACCCAAGAGTTTAGATAGAGACTGTTCACTTAGGGATTGCACCTAAAGCGAAGTAAGACAAAGTATGCACATAAAATTGAACCTTAACAATTCTAACCAGAGAGTGAAACACTAGACCAGTTACTTTCATGCTCTTATAACTGATATTTTCATTTGAAAATTTTGAGAAAACAGGTTCTTATTACTTCAAATTCCTATAGCATTGCTGCACACAGGAAGTCAGGTACTGTAATACTTTTACTAGCAACAGGGAGAGCAGTGAGCCCCTACCGTCCAAATTCCTGTGCTTAAGCTATGCAGGTGCTCTCTGGGCAGAGCCAGCAACGTGCCAGGGCACATACTGCCCCAAGGGTAAAACACAGTTCTTGTTCCTGTAATAGCAATGGAAGATTTGGACCAAAAAATCCCAATTGTTTTAAAGATTTATTATGGAGTAGACTTTTAATTTCATGGCGATCCCAAAGATAAGATAGGGGAATTATAATTTTTTTGAATATGGTAAAGAGCCCCTGGGCCATGTCTCCTAACCCAGGGCTGTAAGATTCTTCTTCTCTGCTATTTCAGGTGTTCGGGTTTTCAAGGTTGAGAAGCACTGGCCCAAATGGTTTCTTACTGGCTTGTGGTCCACATTTGGTAAAACTTAGCAAAATCACATTACATGGAAGCAATGTAAGGTAAACACATAGGTTATGAGGGCACAGAAAGGAATTTCATGCTCATCAGTGTTTCATCATGGCTTTCAGTAACTTCCGCATTCATAAATTTGTGGTTATGTTTTCCTTATGTTAAACTATGTGTTAATAGTGCCTTTCAAGAACTAAGTTTGGGAGGCAGGATATAAGAATGAGAGTAAGAGTGAAGGCTCTGGAGTCAAAAGACCTAGGGCTAAGCACCAGCTCTGTCTCTGGGCAACTTACTGAGCACCTCTTCTGGGCCTCAGTGCCCCGACCTAGAGGTGGCTGCAGCACCTGATCTTCTGAGGGAAGGGAGGATTAAGTGAAGCCAGACACTTGCCTTGTGTGTAAATACCAGTAACAATAATGTCACTGGTGTGCAGAAAATGTCTAGACGTCTGATACCATGTCCATTAAAGGGGAAAACTAATAGAAATAGAAAAAGCATCTTGAATTTGTTTTTACTATATAACGACAGTGCTAGCTATTTAAATTTTTGAATAACTTTTCCACACACACGTAAGTTTTCTACACTTGTGAAGCCTGTTTGGAGGCATTTATGAAAAAGCCCAGTTCTGTCCCCCTCTCAGCAGAGTTCCCGCCCTAGGCCTGCTGCAAGGCCAACGAGTTGAAGACACACTCCACACCTGCAGTTGGAGGCTGCCTGCTGGGAGCTGGACTGAGGTGACACTGGAGCCCTGGATGGACACTGGGAGCAGCAGCTGAGCAGTTTGTGTGGTCAGTAAAGCCTGGGGCTGAGCGACAACGGCAGGTGGTGGCTGTCCCTGGGAACTCACATAAAACTGCGAGACGACGCTCTGTTGCTCCGCCTGGGCCATGGGGGCCTCTTGCTTGATAACCGCAGCCTTTTTGGCAACAAGGGTCTGGCCACCTGTACCGACAGGCTGGGCTACAGAATGCCCGGCTCCTGGGAGAGGCTGCCTGGAGCCGGAGCAGTCAGGGGGCGGGGTCTCATCTTTGATGGAGGGACCGACACCACCTTGTTTCTGATCTGACTTGTTGGCAGAATGAGCTGGGGCACTGGGCTGGGCTTCCAGTGGCCGCTGCTGCTGCTGCCCTCGTTTTTCAACCTCAAGTTGCATCTTCAGAACTTCTACCAGCTTCTGTTCTTGTTCTAGTTTCCTCTTCAACTCTTCAATCTGCTTCTCTTTCTCTTGGAGCTTGCGGTCCTTCTCAGCTGCATCCAGTTCTAGACTTGATAGAGTGCTACTGGTGGGACTCAGGCTGTCCTCATTATTAGCCATTCTCAAAGGAGATGAACACAGGAACTGCGAAGGAGACATCATGGTCATAATCTCAGTGAAAGTGTCTGCCATGTTTGTGTCATCAGCGCTCAGATTGGACTGTTCAGAGGGAGATGGCGAGATTGGTAGAGGGGAATGAACATTTTCTACACGGGCAACATTGCTGGTTCCAGCAGATGGCAGTTCTGCCTTGAGAGTGGAGGCTGAGCCAGTCACAGCGTTATGTAGTGTTGTAACTGGCAATGCCACAGTCACTTCTGGGTTACTGGTGACAACGGCTGAAGATGACACTGCCACAATGCTGCCAGCAGCAAGGCCACTGCTGTTTGCTTCCTGGTAGGGTTTTAGGCGTTCGATGAGGTCTGGTTTGGTACCTGAAACCGGCAGACCCCTTAACTTCAGTTCTGTCTTCAGTTCTGATACCTGGAGGTACAAACAAAGCAGATTTCTTGGTATTGTAACTTTCTGACACATCTGTGGAATGCTTTTGAGATTGAAAAGGTCTGACAGACAACTCCGTATTACTGTGTATTTTTCTTTTGACACACATAAACACATATAACTACAGACCTGAAGCACTCAAGAGAACAGTGATAAAGTAAGAGTCTTTAAAAACTAAAAACTCTTACTATATCACTGTTCTCTCAAGGGAAATTCCTCTTTTACATTAAAGAAAAGATTGATTAGGAGTGACGATGATGGTAACAGCTACATTTACTGAGCAGCTGCCACATGCGCGGCATTGTGAGAACTCCTTTACTCTTTCAACTGGTCCTCACACGACCCCACAAGGTGTGTTATTATTCTTCCCATTTTACAGATGAGAAAATAAGTCAGACAAAGGTTGAGGTACTTTTCAAACTACTATAGATAACAGAAGGCTAAGCTGGGATAGAAACCTCAGAAGGGTGGACCCAGAGCTCATGTTCTCAGCTGTAAAATTTTCCCGCTTCTTCTGAACTTGACATTGAGCAGGGAAGAAAAAAATCACAGGCTCTGGAACCCAACAGAACTGGCAAAGTAGCTACAAAGTACATGCTCAGTAAATGAGAGCGGTAAAGCTGAATGTCTATTAGAAACTGCTGACATCTGTTAGACATATCTGGCAAATCATTTACATTTTTGTGGTACTTATGGTGAATAAGCTGTACTCGAAATTATCACCTTTAAGTCATCCAAGCTAGAAGGCAGAGGTCCTGGCTTTCTTACAGGAGCTGATGTATTCTGTCTTGGTGTGTTAGGTGTGGTATTGTTCAAAGCTGAATTCCCACTGTTGTTATTTTTGTCACTGAGTGGCCTTCAAAAGAAAAAGAAAATTAGAGTTTATAATAAAATAATTTCTAGATTTGACATTGGTTCTATTAACAATCTGACTAGCGTATGAAGAGAAAAATACCATGGTTATGGATTGGAAGACTCAATACTGTAAAGATGCCAATTAAATCAGATTCCAATAAAACATATGCAGGTTTTGTTTGGTTGTTTGGTGGAGATTTGGAAGGCACTTCTAAGCTTTATAGGGAAATGCAAAAGACCAAGAATGGCCATGGCCTTCTTGAAGAAGAAAAGCAGGCTGGGAAAGTCGCACCACCAGGTACCAACATGTATTACAAAGCTAGTTGTTTACTGGGTGTGGTGCCAAGGCAAGGACAGCACAGCAGACAAATGGGCAAGAATGGAGAATCTGAAGACGGACTCTGTGTATGTGGCCCTTACCCTGCGTGCAGTGGAGAGAGTGGTCCTGACGAGCAGGGCTGGACCAAAGTGGATAGTCACACAGAAAAGATATGGCTCTTGGTTGACTCCTCACATCATTTACCAAAAATCTACATGAATTACGAAAATAATAAAGCTTTTAAAAGAAAACTTCGGATAATATCTTATGGCCCTTGGATTGGCAAAGATTTGTTAAACAGGAGAGGGCAAGATACCCATAATACATGTTTCTGACAAAGCCCTCCTCTAGAGTATGACAAGATAGTAAGAAAAAGAAATCCTGATGGAAAAGTGGGTTTTTCTGTTTTTAGACAGGCATATTATCAGAAAGTATATCCAAATGGTCAAAAAACATGTGATTCAGGGCTTAACCTCACTAGGCATGAGGAAAATGAAAATCATGAGAAAACAGCCTTGTATACTCAGCAGAATTGCTATAACCAACAGGATGAAGATACCAGGACAACCAGACTCTCACACACTGCTGGCAGCTGTGTGAAGTGGCACATCCACTCTGGAAAACTGTTTCATATACTGAAGAAAAATATGCCTGCGCTATGATCCAGCATTTCCATGTCTAGATAGACATGGAGCAGAAAGACATGAATGTGTGTGCCAGAAGATGCAGAGCAGGGTGTCACAGCATTATTCACGATGCTCCCAACTGGGAGCAACTCAGCTGTCCATGGACAGTGTGATGGATGGACCTGCTAAGGTATAGTTATACATGGAATGTTGAACAGAAATGAAAATTAACTACTGGTATCTGTGCTGATAAAGATGCATCTCACAAACAACGTTCAGCAAAAAATGCCAGACACTTAAGTGTACTATAAGGTCACATTTATATAAAGTTCACAAATAGGCAAAACTAATCTATGGGATACAAGTCAGGATAGTCACTAAGAGGGGACTGGAAGGGGGATTGTGGGACACTGACAATGTTCCATTTCTTGGTTTAGATGGTGGGTAAAAGGGCATCAATTTTCACTTAAAATTTATAGGCTTCTCTACATACAAGTTATACTGCAATTAAAAAATCAGCATATTAGTTGTTAAATTCTAAAGTTAAATGCTTTGTACTAATTTCCTTAAACCCCTTTCCTCATCAAAGCCAGATCCCTCCTTAATGTCTTCCAACTGTGATATTCTTGGTTTCCTTTTCTGATGGTTGCTACTTACTAAACAAAGGTGGACATGATGGCTGACACTGTTTAATCAATTCCATTGCAGCCTCAGGCTTTATTGTCACGTACAAAGCCTGGGTGCTAATGCCAAAGAGATCTGGATTCCAGCTTCTGGTATGGGGTCCGAGTTAACAATGTGTGCAAGTGAGAGCCAGTTGGATGAGCTTTCTCCAAGGAGCTTCAGGAAGGCTGTGGTGGAAGCCACTGCGGGCTCTGTCAACAGCTAACTCTTTTGAGAAGGAGTCCTATTCTGTCACTCAGTGCAACCTCAAACTCCTGGGCTGAAGAGATCCTCCTGAGTAGCTGAGACTACAGGTACCTGTTATCATGCCTGACTAACTTTTCTATTTTTAGTAGGGATGGAGTCTCATTCTTGCTCAGGCTGGTCTCAAATTCTTGAGCTCCTCCCAGAGTGGTAGGATTACAGGAGTGAGCCATGTCCCACCAATAGCTAATTCTTGACATCCATCTTGAGGTCTTTTTTAAATTGCCTGAATTTTATTGAAGTTAAACACTTAAGAATCTTTGAGATGCAGTTTCTTGGAGGTTGGATGAAATGACAAATATTGTTATTCTCCTTTCTAAAAATTCAATTAAAAAATCTCAGGTTAGGTATAATCATATGAATGATAAAACAAAACTATAGTCCAGAAAAAAGGAAGGGAGGGGAGGGGGCTTGGGAGGTGGGAGGGTATTTGGTGGGACTTCACCTAATGTGCACAATGCAATGGTACATTTCAAAACTATTAAGAGTATAAAAGTCCTACCACAACAAAAAGTGAGGTGATGGTTATGTTAACATGTTTGATGTAAGCTGTCCCCACTATATATCAAATCAGCACATTGTACCCCAAAAATGCATTAATGTACACAGTTATGATTTAATAAAAAATAAAATCTCAGGTTAGAGTTATAATAAACATTTTCTTTAATGTTTCTTAACCTAGTTTTCATTCATTGCTATCCCGCCAAGGAGTCCTTTGAGACGTTTTTCTCCAAATTGCCAGTCCCTCTGAAGTCTCACTGCAATAGATGTACTGCTTGTCTGCCTGTCCCGCACGCCTGCCTGTCCCCTGCGTCTGCTTGGTTCACGCATCTGCCTCCCCTGCGCGTGCCCGTCCTGGGCGTCTGCCCCCCCTGCGCGTGCCCGTCCTGGGCGTCTGCCCCCCCTGCGCGTGCCCGTCCTGGGCGTC
>NW_003852652.1:817685-824469 GCF_000181295.1 Otolemur garnettii | reverse complement strand
TCTGCCCTCCCTGCGCGTGCCCGTCCTGGGCGTCTGTCTCACGCGTCTACCCCTCTGTGTCTGCCTGTTTCGCACCTGCCGGTGCTGTCTCTGCCTCTCCTGTTCATCTGCCTGTGCCTCATCACACCGAAGAGAGACACCCGCAGATCACCACAACCACCTTCTGCTCCCTTATGAGAGCATCATGCCTTTGGGAATGGATTAATTAAAGTCATTATTCTACTCATGCTATCTTTTTGGTTGAGAGTCTGTAATATTCTACTTATTAACCGTTTGGTATTTAATTCAATTCTTGAAATAAGAAATAAGTTAATCTATATTTCTCTCGAATTAACAAAGAATGAAAGGAGCGGAGTAGCTGATGAATGTGATCGCTGTGCAGACGAGGGACCTGAAGTTCAGAGGGACGAAGGGCCCACGACTTCCCGTGACCTTGCAGCAAGTGTGCCCACGATGTGGGCCTAAGCGTTTGCTCCTTCTATGGTAGTAAAGGGCTATATAGGGCTGTATAATGCAGGGAAAACTCCACTGCCACAATGACTTTCAGTTTCTTGTAATGGAATTTTAGTAAAGCTAAACAATGTGTCAGAAAACAAGGTTTCCATTTTTAGGATCTGGAAACTAAAAAGGACCTATATTCTGTCTTTGTATTGTGAAATAACACAAAAGTATTCTTTTCTTCTCTTTGTTCTTAAGCCTTTTTGTATGATATTGCCCTTGGGCAGGCTTGGCTATTTTAGTGGTGGGAATGTCTGAGGAGCAGAGGGAAACTGAAGCCTCCAGGAAAGACAAAGAAGCATCCAGAGTCCAGTACCCCCAACCTCAGGGGTGTCCTTCCCATCTGCAGAGCTGGCCCACACAGCCACGGTCTTCCATTACAGAAAGACTGCTGCCTGGATAGATATGCGAGGAACACAAAAACCCTTTTGTGGGATTTTTCAGTTGGACGGTTTCTTTCCTTATCTGGGTCAATAGCAGTAATTCCTCCTAGACTCACAGTGAGGATCAAAACGATGTCAAGAGTTAAGCACATGTGAGTAGTAAACATCCTCTTCTGCCACCCTCGTTTGGCATGCGCACTGATAACAATGATAATGGTAATGGTAATTACCATTGATATGGTAATTATCATTGTTATCAGTGCGCATGCCAAACGAGGGTGGCAGAAGAAGATGCCTCTGCCATGCAGGATGCCTCCCAAGGGCCTGGGCCACGCTGCCAAGCAGTGGAAGTTTCTCTGTGATTCTCTTCCAATTTTCTGTGGCCTCACCTGGTTTCCTTCCAATGTCAACAGCTGGCTTGGGCTCGCTTGCTCTTAAAATACTAATGTGCTATAGAATTCTTTCTCCTTTATCTCTATGCCCTAATTTTTTATATTTAATAAGGTCTGGATTACTAATAAGTTTAATTTTCCTCAAGATATTTGAACCCTGAAAGGAAAAAAAAAAAGAACTGATAATCATTAACATATGAGAAGCTGTTTCTTAACAGAGAAATGTGTTAGTGGGTTTTTAATCCTTTTCTACTCCTAGAAAATATGGGCCACCTACGGAGCCATGCTTAGTCTACACGAGGAAGACAAGTACAGTTTCTACAGATCATGTGAGCATAAGCCGAATAGTTTGGTCACAGAGAACATTTGCTCCTTGTAATGAATGAGCTTTTGCATCATGTTGTAGAATTAGATGCTAATTTTACCTTCTCCTGAAAAGGCAGGAAAATGAAGATAGGCTTTTTGTATTTATATGTTTCTCAGAAAAAGCATAGTAGGGATGCATATCTAGAAATTTCCTTTATTACATTATTAAAATTAGCTAGGAATATCTTCCTATGAATTCAGTCTCAGGAATTGCCAGAACTCACTGCCTTCTGTCCCTCATAATTGGGTTCAAACTTTGGGAACATTTTCCTTCTCCACAGCTGCTGGTCACCACCCTCCAAGTATCTCTGGAAACAGGCTTTGCACTGTCAGTGCCCTTCTGTCTTGCATCAGCCCCAGACTCCCCTTGGATACCAGTGTCCAGCTTCCTCCCCTGCATTTTAGTCACACTGCCTGAGCACTGCCCTCCCGAATGTTCAGTTCTCTGTCTGCCATGCCAAGAAAGTCTTCTGCTCAACCTCAAGTCTCTCCAGGCAGTGGCTTGACTCAATTTTGTCTTCCATTTTCTTAAAAATTAATCACATTTTCCATCCTGGAGGTTTTTGTCACCATCCAATAAACAGGTGCTACTGACCCCTTCCTCCACAGGGGTGCTGTGCCACTGCCCTGTGCTTGGAAGGGACGTGTAAGCCCTTCCACAGAGAAATCTCCTGTCTTCTCCACAAAGCTTTCCTGGGCCATTCCAGTCTCATGCCCACCTGTCTTTTCTCTTAGCTGTTTATGTCAGGCCTTATGCCCTGTATGCTTATCTCACAGCATCTAGTACTGTTTTGAGTCTATAACAGGAAGAGCTTTCCTGGGTGAATAATTGGGAACAGGCATTTTTTTGTTTGTTTTTGAGACAATCTTAAGGTATCCCCCTGGGGAGAGTGCTGTGGCATACTAGCTAACAGCAACCTCTAACTCTTGGGCTCAGGTGATTCTCTTGCCTCAGTTTTTCTATTTTTAGTAGAGACCATGTCTCACTTTTATTCAGGCTGGTCTCGAACTCATGAGCTCGAGCAATCCACCTGCCTTGGCCTCCCAGTGTGCTAGGATTATAGGCTTAAGCCACTGTGCTTGGCTAGAACTGGCATTTCTAACTTGTAAAAGTTTGGAACCTGTTCTGGAGGACAGAAACTAGACTGGAATGTAGGCCATTCTCACTATGCAGACTCTAGACACTGTGTAATAAGCTTTGACAGCAACAAAATGAACATCATCATTGAGCACATATAAATCCCAACATCCAACCTTTAGTAATTTGTGTTCCTCATAAAAACCCCAGTAAAATCCACTTTAGGAAGCCAGCATTGCCCCAGCCCGTACTTGAATGGAGCAGGCAGGATGGTCTGGTAGTTGTAGTGCTGCTTCTGCTGGCTCAGGATCTGCAGCTGCAGGAAGAGCTGCTGCTGCTGAAGCAGGCGGGCGTAGTTGGAGTCCATCTGGGGTTCGCTCTTCTCCCCCTTCTGGTCCGGTGGAATGTACTGGTGGTACTTTAACTTCTTTACCCGTGGTTTGGGATCTTTGCACTTTTTGCTACGGTGTTTGTCATTTGGAGTCTTGGGATGGCTTTGCTATTTTTGAGAAAAAGATAAGAACATTCAGAGATATCACCACATGAAATCTATCTGACTGGGTGCCTAAATGATTTGAAATTAAAAGGCAATGCACCTTAGAAACAGGTACAGCCACTTTGGAAAGCAGTATGCCAAACACATTTCAAGAACATTGACAGGCTGGGGGTGGTGGCTTATGCCTGTAATCCTAGCTCTCTGGGAGGCTAAAGTGGGAGGATGGCTTGAACTCAGTAGTTCGAAATAAGCCCAAGCAAAAGTGAGACCCTATCTCTACCAAAAATAGAAAAAGAACAATTAGCTAGTCGTTGTGGCGGGCACCTGTAGTCCCAGCTACTTGGGATGCTGAGGTAGGAGGACTGCTTGAGCCTAAGAGTTTGAGGTTGCTGTGAGCTAGGCTGATGCCATGGCACTCTACCCTGGGTGACAGAGTGAGTCTCTACCTCCAAAAGAAAAAAAAAAGAGCCATGATAATCCTGAATATGAATGAGACGCCATCTCTACCCAAAATAGAAAAATTGGTCAGGTGTGGTGGTGCCTGTAGTCCCAGCTACTTGGGAGACTGAGGCAGGAGGACAGGAGGATCTCTTGAGCCCAAGAGTTCAAGGTTGCAGACAGCAATGATGATGCCACTGCATTCCAGCCTGGGTGACAGAGCAAGACTTTATGTCCAAAACAAACAACCAACCAACCCCAAAACAAAAAAAAGGCACCATGCTCTCTGGCAGCGTTGTTCCTTAGGGTATGTATGGGCAAGATTCAGCCCAGCATTATCTATTGAAAGGTAACAAACACTCACCATGAGCCTCCTGTGCAGATGTGCGGCTAAATGCTTACACATATTATCCCATAGTGAAAAATCAGGTAGTACGCTAAACATACAATGGGGAAGAGATTATTCTTCATTAAGACTACGTAATATTAGAATACTGTGGATAATATTTAAAAATAGAAAAATACCTCTAAGGAGAATAAAATATAAAATGATCTTTAAGAAAATACAAAAATTAAAATACTGAATAAATGAATATAGATTTAAAAAGTTTTTCAGAAACAATACATTTTTACTTTGAAAATGGTATATAATACCATGCATCATTCCTCATTGTTTTTTAAATTTATTTTTTTCCTTCTTGACATTTAACTTGACCTCATCCTATAGTTAAGAACTGGATGACTTTTTTTTTTTTTGCAGTTTCTGGCTGGAGCTGGGTTAGAACCCACCACCTCCTGCATAGGGGGCTGGTGCCCTACTCCTTGAGCCACAGGCGCTGCCCAGCACTGGATGACTTTTTCCTGAGTTCTTTTCTTTTTCTCAATTTGAAAGTTATCAGTTCACTTTCTGCTTTTCGGAATTCAGATTATAATATAATCTGAAAAAAAAAAAAAAGCCACCTAAACAAACAAAAAACAAAATATAGGAAATTATTCCTAGGTTGCTTTAGGTAACATACCCAACTTAATAAAAACACTTTGTGAAGTACTAAATTAATGTTATATATATATATTCATATCCAAAGAATTAGGAAATTGTAGGAAAAAAATACAAAGAAGAAAAATACCATTATATTCTCCAGATCACAAATAGTCACTATTAGCATTCTTTAATATATCCTTCCTTTGTATGTTTTTTGTTTGAGATAGAGTATGTTAATGTTTAACACAGCGTGGATGATACCACAGATGCTTTTATTATAAATGTACCATTCTCTCCCTCCACTTGATAGATCATGAATTCTTCCCATGTCATGAAAGAATGATTCTGCAACAAGACTGTTATGTCTGTCTTACATAACATGGGAGCCAAATGTTCTTCTCCCAACTCTGCATTCAGGGATAGCACATTGTAGCTTGAAATGGGCCAGTGAGAATATTGACACCACAGGAACTGGCAAAGGCTATGAATGTGCCCTCCAATCACACCCGTACCACCGGACAAAACAAAATTCAATTCAATTGACTAGTAGCTTATTTCTGAACATTTGGAAGGGCTTGTAAAAAGTAAATGAGCACTGTCATGATTTATTATGAATTTCATGCCTCAGACTTGGTCATCAGGGCCCAGCTCTTCTAACTCCCAGGACACACCTGAGCCCCTTCTTACTTTCCCCACATCACTTCTGGCATTGTTGGTGGTGATTTTAATGTCCACACGCACAGCCTAATATTCTGGTGTCTCACCTCTCTGACTTAATTTCTTCTGCATATCTCATCCTCTTTCTCAGCCATTCTCTCTTGTGGTTATAACCTAGACCTTATGATCTGAAACTTTACCTTCTCACTTCCTAGCATCCTACTCTCTGGCAGTTACCACCTGTTTTGCTAACTTATTCCATCCAGGACGCCACTCAGGCCTACAGTCCCTTTATCGTACTATCTTCATACTGTTCCCCAGGCACTCACTGTGTAGTCACCCTTCATCACACTCCATTTCTGTGTCTACTTCAGTTTCTCAACAGTGGCTCTACTGACATTTCCAACTAGGTAATTCTGGGTAGTGGGTGCTGCCCTATGCATTGTGGGGTGTTCAACAGCACCCTAGCCTCTATCCACTAGATGCCAGTAGCAGCCCCCCTCCCCATGTTGTGATAACAGAAATGTCTCCATACACTGCAAATGCCTCTGGGGTATAGGGGAAAAATTACCTCCTATTGAGAACCATTAGTCTCCTCCATGCCTGTATTCACAACACAAAACTATGCCAAAGAGTCTCAACTTTAAATTCATGATCACCAAGTTCAAGGGCTCTTCCCAGCTATCTGCCCATCCTATCATGTTTATTTTCCTACTCTTCTAGGATACTACCTCCTATCTCTTCTTCTCCTTCAAACCTTTACCACCTCCTCCTCTGCCTTAGTATCAATTGTCCTTGTTGCCTAAACACTGATAAAATACAAGTGATTGGCACACAGCTTCCTACTGTTCCCACTGTCTGCCTGCCCAGGTGTGTGTGTGGCTCTCCTTCCTGTGGCTACCGACAAGCCCCTCCCCAACTAAGTCCTGCTGCTTTGCACGCTGCCCGCAATCACTGTTCCAACAATCCTTGCCCTTTGTGGATCATTCGCCCAGCTCACAAACATCCTCTCTTGACCCCACATTCCAATCAAGCTGCAGACCCATTTCTACATGCTCCCTTCCAGCAGAGAGCCCGTAGAAAAGCTTTCTTTAACACCATCTCCAGTTATCTTTCCCAATTTCTCTTGTACCCACTACAACCAAGTTTTCAGAAAATATTGTAAAGGTCACTCCGTTTCAACATAGCCAAACCCAGGGCCAGTCCCCAGCACTTCTCTCACCTGACCCAGTCCCCTGCACCCCTCTCACCTGACCCAGACCCCAGCACCCCTCTCACCTGACCTAGTCCCCAGCACTCCTCTCACTTGACTCAGTCCCCTGCACTCCCCTCACCTGACCCAGTTCCCAGCACCTCTCTCACCTGACCCAGTTCCCAGCACCCCTCTCATCTGACCCAGTCCCCAGCACCCCTCTCACCTGACCTAGTCCCCAGCATCCCTCTCAACCTGACCCAGTCCCTAGCACTCCTCTCACTTGACCCAGTCCCCATCAC
>NW_003852652.1:814044-817376 GCF_000181295.1 Otolemur garnettii | reverse complement strand
CCTGACCCAGTCCCTAGCACTCCTCTCACTTGACCCAGTCCCCATCACTCCCCTCACCTGACCCAGTCTCCAGCACCCCTCTCACCTGACCCATCTCCAGCACCCCTCTCACCTGACCCAGCCCCTAGCACTCCCCTCACCTGACCCATCTCCAGCACCCCTCTCACCTGACCTAGTCCCCAGCACCCCTCTCACCTGACCCAGCCCCTAGCACTCCCTTCACCTGACCCATGACAGCCTTTGCTCCAGTTGATTTCTTCCTCCTCTTTCATTTGGCTTCTGGACACTACTAGACGCTCTCACCATCTCCCTAAAGTACCTAAGGATTCAGTATGCACTTTTTTATCTACACATAGACCCTAGGAAATTTTCCTGGGTTTCACAGCTTCAAACGCCATTTATACACTGGTGACTTCCTTCCATATTTTTATTTCCAGTCCAGACCCCCTTGCTGAGGGCTGTTTGTGTCTGTCCAGCTGCCTCTGGACGTCTCTGCTAGGTGAACACTCAACACCTCACTCCTGGAGTGTTCCTTTCCATCAAAGGAAGTGGCAACTCCACATTTCTAGTTGCTTAGACAAAAAATGGTAGAATGGTTCATGGTCTTCTTTTTCTTCATGCCACATACCCGACCTATCAGCAAGTCCTGCCAGCTTAGCCTTCAGAATCCAGCCAGAAGGCTCGGTGCCTGCAGCTCAAGCAGACAGCAGCGAGGACGTGCTGTGTGCCGATCCAGGAGACGCTGCCCTGCCTCACACAAGAGCTGCAGGAGGCTGAGGATGCAGGAAGACGAGACTAGAAGTCGGGAGATGGGACCATTCCTGGCTCTGTCACTTCTTAACTTCTTTGGGCATCAGTCTCCTTATCCAAAAGGTGGTAAGAGGACATTAACTCTAACGTCTTTTTCTAGTTTTAAAAGTTTGTTATCTATATTCTGCTAGTTTTCGCAGAAGTTGTCTCTGAAATGATTTAACTATTCCACAGTTTATTCTCCCACCTACTTTAGAAGGTATAAACATGATTTTAAGAACTTTAAAAATGTACTGTATATTAAAATTTTTAATCTTCCTTGGGATTTATTCCAGCTGAATTATTTCAACCAAGTAAAATGTAAGGAACAATGCCACAGATCTGAAGCTTATCTGAAGAACAAATCAAGCTTCATCTGCCAAGTCTAAATCAAAAACCATATTTGCTTCTCTAAAACCTTTCACCTGTCACATAATGTATCTGGAATAGCTATGGCTTTGACCTTACATATAAGGTCCAAAGCCATGTTACCATTAAAGACATCTGTGAGAGTCCTGAATCTCAAGTGCTGTGCTGAAGCAACGCTACCTTAATTCTGTTTCTCTCCTGTTTCATTTTAGTGACCTGCGTGGCAACAGAATTGGGAGCTGCTAATAAAATGTTTCCTAAAGTTTTTCTGCATAGTCCCAGGAGTTTTAAATGCACAAACATTTGTGTTATTTTTCTGTGACTGTAGGACAATTTGTTAAACATGGCAGCTTCATACACAAAGGCCCCATCTAGCAAATCCTTCCACAGTTTAGTATTCAAGGCTTTAGGATAAGATGCAGGCTGGACAGTTTGGATAAATAAATGCCTTTGTGTTCTGTTCAAAGGGCTACAGATAGAGTCATAGGTAATGCCACTCAACCCAGTGTGTGCCCAGAGTACCCACCTTTACTAGTGCAGGGCCAGGCTTTGCTGAGCACACAGTGTTTGTGGGGAGGACAGGAACTGTGGACCTTGTGGGAGGCTGATCTGGAGTCGAAGGAGTTTTCAAGAATTCAGGAACTGCTGGGGACACTGAAGTAAACTGGTGGAAAAGGTAGAGAAAAGGAATAAGTCTGTGAAATTAATGACCATGAAAACAGAAAAACTGCAATTACAAGAGAATGACCTAATTAAAAAAAAAAATCCCAGCTGGACAAGGTGGCTCATACCTATAATCCCACCACTTTGGAAGGCCAAGGTAGATGAATTGCCCTGAGCTCACAGGTTCAAGACCAGCCTGAATCAGAGCGAGACCTCCATCTCTAAAACTAGCTAGGCATCGTGGTGGGTGCCTGTAGTTCCAGCTACTTGGGAGGTTAAGGCAAGAGAATAGCTTGGGCCTAGGAGTTTGAGATTGTTGTGAGCTGTGATGCCAGGACATTCTATTGAGGGTGACAAAGTGAGACTGTCTTAAAAAAAAAAAAAAAAAAAAAAAAAAACAGTAGAAAAGCAACAAAGGAAAAATATACTCTTATGTCTGAGACTGAGATGGTATAGTAATATGCTTTACCTCAGTGGAGTTAATTACTTAGTCTTTGTCCCAGCAGCAATGAACAGCTAAAGCTAAATAAGGTTAGACTGACTAAGTTCTAGTGTTTTCTCAGAAATATGGTCAGAACCATTTTTTGGGGGGGCAGAAAAAAAGTCTAAGACTTGTAAAAAATGATCAAAACAATATAAAGTATTTCTAAGATTTACTTGGCATATAGGTCACACTGTGCCTGGCTAATTTGTTACAGAGCCTGATAAATCCTCCCACCACACCCCACACCTGTGGTGGGGCAAATCTCACATGGACGCCTGCTCTATGCAAGTGCCTTAAATGCGCTTTATGATGCGAGTTCCTATCACTAACCCTGGCTGTATTCTCATTCACTCTATCCATCCCACTTCTCCCACTTCTAGCAACAAGAGAAGAAGTGAAGACATATTCTGGTAAGAGTAATTTGGCCTACCGACAGTTCCATCTTAAAACAAGAAGCTACTTTGTTACCCAGGCTCAAGTCAACAATTAGGGAATCTCAATGTGGAGTCACATATTAACAAAGGGAGCTACAGAAGGCTTTGCTGGGTTTTATCAGTTTTACTTCTAATCATTTTAAACAGATTTTAAGTCTTCACTTACTGGAAAGAGATGTTACTACTATAATAAAATAATCAAATGTTATTTATTACCAGCTTCATGTTTAGGAAAAATGTCTTCTTTTATTTTCTTCCCCAAACAACTCAAATTCATCAGATCGACAATTAAAATCAGTTCCCCTGTTGAAGTGAGTTTCAAAATAGCAAACTTTATTTTCCCTCCTTAGAATAAATGACCTGAAAACTCAGAGGACTAATAGCAGCAAGAAAAATGAAGGCTTGCACATACTAGTTACTCAGTAAATATTTGTTTAACTGATGAATGGCCATTCCTTCTGGCTTTCATCATGCTAGGTCACACCCTCAATCCAGCTGAGGCTGTGTGTGGCCAGTGTGCAATTAACTGCACATGCCCACGTCAGCTCTCTCCCTGAGGTTGTGGCCACTGATTTAGTTTTTTTTTTTTTTTT
>NW_003852652.1:801072-813746 GCF_000181295.1 Otolemur garnettii | reverse complement strand
GGGCCTGGGCTGGATTCAAACCTGCCACCTTAGGTGTATGTGGCTGGCGCCTTAGCCACTTGAGCCACAGGTGCCAAGCCAGCTTTTTTGTTTGTTTGTTTTTAGCCAGGGCTGGGTTTCAACCTGCCACCTCCAATATATGGGGCTGGTGCCCTTCTCCTTTGAGCCACAGGTACCACCCTGATCTCAGCTTTTAAGTAATTATTAGTAACATGAGTGTTGATAATGTCAATGTCAAAGACTCACTTTGTAAAGATGGTTGTACTCAATTTCATTTTTAAACAGAAATGACAGAGAAGGACTTATCTAAGAGGTACACTACGTACATTCCAGGCAGACTCTGCCCCAAACAGCCCTGCAGTGTCAGCTCCTCAGTGAACCTCTGACCAATGAAACCTCACGTCTCAAGTTACAGACAATGGCAGCTGATGACTTATTACTGGACAATATTTGTTTTCCTTTCACCCTGCATATTTTTCAGAAATGAGGACACTTATCTCTAGGTCAATTTTCACAGAGGGGAGAAAACATTCCTTGGCTGTTATGTAACTGGTATATGAAGCAGAATAAAATGTTTGAATTTTGAACTATGTATATTTCCTTTCAGATAAATTCCTCTAACCTGGCAAGCTGATTCACCAGTCCATCCCTCCAGCAAGAAAAATGAAGGCTTGCACATACTAGTTACTCAGTAAATATTTGTTTAACTGATGAATGGCCATTCCCTACCAACTAATGAATTTGAGAGTATTAAGTGTCAATAATCTGAAAAATAACACAGAAGCATGGATGTGGTATCAACTGTAATATTTATGAAAATGTTTTGCCTGTATTTCTACACTGATACTCTCATCTTGTTTTTTGGCATTTTGGTATGAATTTGCTACCCAGAAATCCCAAAACCTTAGCATTACATAAGAATATCCTAGTGGAAACACAGTGATTGTTAACTCTACCTAATCTGTAGATAAATTCTAATTACCTAAAGGGAGAAGTGTCTATGTTTGTGTGCCTGAGAAAGGGCGAAAAACCAAAACCACCAAAACTCTACTTAGACTATCTCCAGATGTTAAGTTTCTTGTAGCTAAAAATACCAAAAGAATCTAAATATTAGTCACTGTGAAATGACAGCATTCCAAAAAGGATTAAAAGAGTATCCAGACCATAAGGGATATTTAATCTTATTTTGTTCCACAAAGAATTGAGCAGTATGTTAAAATCTTAAAAGAACACTATGTAAATAGGGTAACACAGAGACCTAAGTTCACCTAATGTTCTATGAAAATTTAATTTTAAAATGATCCAGAATTGTTTCTCCAAAGAAACAAAAGTGCTGCAAAGATTGCTTTATCTCACTGAATCAGTCACTGTTCCTATCACAGATTACGGGCTCAAGATCTTCAGTTCTTTAATTTTTATCACAAAAGAAAATGTCAGAGAAATAATGCTTAATAATGGATGTTTGTACTTTAAAAATAAAAACTAAAAAGAAGGCACTTTCAGTCTTAAAGATTGACCTTTCTCTTGTTAGACAGTGTTGTGGGAAGATTTTGCTACAAAAGAAAAAACAAAAGAACACAATCTAAGCTGACTGAAGCTTTCTAACAGCTCAGATGTCTGTACTGGCCCCTTCTGCAGAACACTGGAGCACTTCCCAAAGACCAATCCCTGCTCTCAGGTAACTTGCTCTTCTTTATCTAAGATGTCTTTATGCAGTCTTGAGGGATACAGACAAGAGATTTAAAAACAAAGCTTTCTGTATTGCAGATTTTAAATCTATACTACATGTTTTTAATTTATGATGCAACTGAGTTATTAAGATGGTAATATGTAAATAAATTCAAAATGCAATTATTCTGTAATTATTGTTTCCATGTTCTTATCCCCAAATGAAACAATGAATGAGTTGAATACAAACCAAAAACATGTTTTTGTATGTTTAATAGATACACATTTTATGTAAAATCCCGGCTTTGTTAAAGCATATCACCTAGCACTGACCATTTGTCTCCATAATATGCAAGTTTAAGCATTTCATTTTTAGAACAAATAAATATTAAAGTGAAAAAAGTGAACTAATTGCCTAAAGCAAAATGTAGTGGACATTTAGCTGGCACTTTATCACCTGAATCATATGGCATCTTATGATTGGCTTCTTTCCCTTAGTATGATGTTTAAGGTTCATCCATGATGCTTACCGTAGAATGTCCTTAAAGGCTAAATATACTCCATTTTATGTAGGCAGGCAGGCTGTAGGTAGGTAGCATTTTTTTCCTTTTTTGAGACTAGAGTCTCAAGTTGTTGCCCTGGGTATGGTGCCGTGGCATCATAGCTCACAGCAACTTTCAACTCTTAGGCTCTTGCCTCAATTTTTCTATTTTTAGTAGAAGCAAGATCTCACTTTTTTCTCAGGCTGGTCTTGAACCCGTGAGTTCAAGCAATCCACCTGCCTTGACCTACCAGAGTGCTAGGATTACAGGTGTGAACCACCATGCCCAGACTTAGATAGCATAATTTATTTATCCACTCATCTGTCCATGGACACCTGGGTTGCTTTCATGTTTTGGCTACTGTGAATACACAGAACTATTGTATCTGTTCTAATTCTGCTTTCAACTCTTTCAGGAATATACCCAGAAGAGGAATTGCTGGATCATATGCTAATTCTACTTGAAATTTCTTGAAATTTTAAATTCCCACTAATAGTGCAAAGAGTTTCAATTTATCCACATCCTTCCAAAACTTATTTTCTATCTTGTTCTTTTTAAAGTTGCCATTGTAATGGGCAAGAGGTTGTGTGTTGTGGTTCTGACCCTCATTTCTTTAGTGGTTACTGACAGGAGTGTCTTGCCATATGCTTACTGGCTGTTTGTGTATCTTCTTTAGCAAAATGTCTATTCAAATCTTTTGCCCATTTTTGAATTGGGGTTTTTTACTGTTATTGAGTTTTAGTTGTGGGAGTTCTTTATACAGAGTGGATGTTAATATTGTCTTCATCTGTTTTGTGTTGCTGTAACAAAATACCTGAAGCTGGATAACTGTTAAACCAAAGAGGTTTATTCAGCTCATGGCCCTGCAGGCTCTGCAGGAAGCATGGCAGTGACCTCTGCTCTCATGGGGCTCAGGATGCACTCACTCCTGATGGAGGGAGGAGTTCTGGGGTTTGCAGAGATCACATGGCTAATGGCAAATGAGGCAGCAAGAGAGATGGGGAGGAGGCTCAGTTCTCTTCTGTAAGCTGACAGAGTGAGAACTCACTCATGACCAGGGAACTAATCTATTCATAAGCATCTGTCCCCAAACCCCCACCAAAATGCCTCCCGTTAGACCGCCCCACCTCCAACACTAGGGGTCAGATTTCAACATAAGGTTTGGAGAAGACAAACATCCAAACCATAGCAAATCCTTTTTCAGATATTTGATTTGTAAATATTTTCTCTCATTCTTTGGGTTTCTCCTTGTTACATGCACAAAAGTTAATTATGATGAAATGTGATGATCTCTTTTTCCCTTGGTGTCTTGGTGTCACATCCAAGAAATCATTGCCAAATCTAATATCATGAAGCTTTCAAGTTTTTTCTCTAAGAGTCTTGCAATTCTAGCTGTTACAGTTAGGTCTTTGTCCAGCTGAGTTAATTTCTGTGTATAATGTGAGGTGAAGACCCAGCTCCATTCTTCTGCATGCGGATATGTAGTTTTCCCAGGACCATTTGTTGAAGAGGCTGTCCTTTCTCCACTGGTGCCAATGGTCTTGGCACGGTTATACCTGGAAGGGCTTATTTCAGGGCTTCCTGCTCTATCCTCTTGGCCTATATGTCTTTTTTTTTTTATTTTTTATTTTTATATTAGATCATAATTGTGTACATTAATTCTATCATAGGATACAGTGTGTTGCTTCCATATACAGTTTGAAAAACTCTCATCCAACTGGCTAATATAGCCATCGTGTCTTTCTCATAATTGTTATGTTAAGACATTTATATTCGACCTTTAGACAAATTCACATGTACCCTAATAGGATAAATCATAGGCGTGATCCCCACAATATCATTCTCTTCATATATATGTCTGTCTTTATGTACACTGTAACTCTGTAGTAAGTTTTGAAATCAGGAAATGTGATACTTCCAACTTTGGGTTTTTTCTTTTAATTGTTTCAGCTTTTCAGTGACCCTTGAGATTTTTTTTTTTTTTTAATTTCTCTAAAAATCACCACTGGGATTCTGATAGGGATTGTATTAAATCTGTAGATTACTTTGGATAATACTGATATACTAGCAATATTTAGTCTTCCAGGAATACAGGACATCTTTCTAATCAGACCCTGGGGTAAACCACAAACAGCCTAGAATACAGTATACAATTTTTGTCCCTACCATCCTGACAGAGGGGACTGGGGGGGAACTGAGCTGATTCCTCCCAACTGTACCATGCTGGAAGGGGTAGGCAAGGGTGAGTAAAAACACCATGAAATTTCCCTTTTGAATGTTGCTTTTTTTTTTTTATAGACAGGGTAGAGTGTTGTGGCATCATAGCAACCTCAGACTTTTGGGCTTAAATGATCCTCTAGCCTCAGCCTCCCAACTAGCTGGAACTGCAGACACCTGCCACAGTGCCTGGCTAGTTTTTCTATTTTTACCAGAGATGGGGTCTTACTCTGTCTCAGGCTGTTCTTGAACTGCTGAGCTCAAGTGATCCACACACCTTGGCCTCCCAGAGTGTTGGGATTACAGGCATGAGCCACCTTACCTGGCCTGTGGCTTTTTTCTGATTGGGTATTAGTCTGGTTGACACAGATCTTTGATCAGTTTCCAGAGAGCCTATTAAGTCATTTTAGTCAGTCTTTACTTTATTTAATGTTTCCATGGGAGAATGAGAGCCTGGACCTTCCGATTATACTATCTTATTGATATGAATTATCTATTATAGTGAGATTTTCCGTCACTGTGAGAGGGTTAAGCATATGAATACATGCATAAAATATAAAATGTGTGAGATTATTTTGTACTTATAATTTTTAATAGTTCTATTATAACCAATACTACTAGAATTAAAATAATGCCACAAAAGAAAGGGGTAATCAGGCAAAGTATTACTAACCTACTCTAATCATTAATTAATCTATTATTTTTAGTGGTAACTTCACAGATGGGTCAACATAAAAATTTCACTAGTACTGTGGGTCGACTGTAGGGAACCTGATTTTAAATATAATTTATTTTATTACGTTGTCATGTATTATCTATTATATTCTCCAAAATAATGTGGAATGTCTATTACAAAGGTGGCGTGACCACGTTGGTGATTTACAAGTTAGTCTAAGCGACCATTACAGGTCAGAATGTGGGAGAACAGTTAAGTATTGGAATTACTATTATTATTCATTTCTGGTAACTGAGTTATGATACTTGAGTATACTGTATGAATGTAAGAAGTAAAGTTATTTATCTTTTAAGTAATACACAAAGTAGTTGTCCCTATGAGTCTTAACAGGATGACAAAGGATGATATTTTAGAAAATAATCTTAAAAAGAATCTCAAACTGTTGGCCTAAGGAGAACAAATCACTAGTTCAAATCTTAATGTAGGTTGGAAAGCTGCCCCTTCTTTACAATGTCTGCCCCAGGTAATAGCTATGAAGCAGCAGCTCCAGGCCTGGCCCACTGTAAGTGCTCAACGAGCGGTCACTCAATAAACATTTGTATTTACAAATATATAGGCAAGGTCTAGAGTGTATAATGCACTGTTTTAGGCACTTTGCTATTAGTCATAGGAAAACAGAGTTAAGAATTTGGATGGAGGCTCAGTGCCCATAGCACAGTGGTTACAGCACCAGCACATACACCAAAGTTGGCAGGTTCAAACCTGGCCCAGGCCAGCTAACCAACCAACGACAACTGTAACAAAAAATAGCCGGGCATTGTGGTGGGTGCCTGTAGTCCCAGCCACTTGGGAGACTGAGGCAAGAGAATTGCTTAAGCCCAAGAGTTGGAGGTTGCTGTGAGCTGTGACACCACAACACTCTACCGAGGGCGACATAGTGAGATTCTTGTCTCAAAAACAACAACAAAAAAATCTCATTAACCCCCCCCCCCCCAAAGACAACAAAAAGAATTTGGATGGAATGTAACTTCACAGTTAAGGCTAGAAACCAATTTAAAATGTAAATACTAAAAGTGGCCGAGCATTCTTGGCATATAACTTATATAAGCATGACTGAAGATGTAACAGTAGAAATCAGAGTCAATGTCTTCATGCCCTATTCAGGCTTTTATTGATAAGTATTTAGAACAAAAGTTAGTCAAATTGGGATTACTTAACATATACGTATGAGGCTTACCTCTAAGACCTTGCTCATTCTATTTGTTCACTTAAACCTAAGGTTTCCACGTTACTTGGCAAAAGATCATATACCTGAAAATTACTTTATACAATGGGAAAAAAATAGTTTATCAAAATCTCCTAAGCTGGCTCAGCAGCTAAGGCGTCAGCCACATACACCAGGGCTGGCAGGTTCAAACCCAGCCTGGGCCTGCCAAACAACTATGACAACTACCACAAAAAAAACCCCAAAAAAGGGTGGTGCCTGTAGCTCAAAGGAGTGGGGCACTGGCCCCATAGGCTGGAGGTGGTGGGTTCAAAATGAACCCCAGCCAAAAATTGCAAAAAAAAAAAAAAAAAAAAAAGCTGGGCATTGTTGTGGCAGGTACCTGTACCCCCAGCTACTTGGGAAGCTGAGGCAAGAGAATCACTTAAGCCTAAGAGTTTGAGGTTGCTGTGAGCTGTGATGCCACAGCATTCTACTGAGGGCGACAAATGAGACTCTGTCTCAAAAAAAAAAAAAAAATTCTCCTAAGCTTGTTTCCTCAGGAAACGAGGTTCCTTTTAGCGCTGCTAGGCTTTGAAAATAAATACAGAATTTTGTCAGATGATGCTTACAGTTAAGCATCTGGGTGGTTATAATAAACGATTCATTATAGGGCTGAAGAAATCACTGAGAGAACAGGATCTACCAGGGTAGTGGCTCCTTGTATGCACACAGCTCACAGCAACCTCAACCTCCTGAGCCCATGCAATTCTCCTGCCTTAGCCTCCCAAGTAGCTGGGACTACAGGTGCCTGCCACAACACCTGGCTATCTTTTGGCTGCAGCTGTCATTGTTGTCTAGCAGGCCTGGGCCAGGCTTGAACTGTGAGCCTCTGTGTATGTGGCCGGTGCCCTATGCACTGTGCTATGGGCACCGAGCCAGGAAACACTGGATTTTCAACGTGGATGAAATCTTACCGGAATAAGTACCATCTAGGACATTCACAACTAGAGAGGAGAAATTAATACCAGCTTTAAAACTTCAAAGGACAGGCTGAGCCCCTGTTTGGGGGCTAATGCAGCTAGTAGTCACTATAGATGGAAGCCAATGCTTATGTACTATTCTGAAAATGTTAGGTCCCTTCAGAACTGTGCCAAATCTGCTCTGCCTGTGCTCTATAAGTGGAACAACAAAGCACATCTATTTACAGCATGGTTTACTGAATATTTAAGCCCACTGTTTGGATCTACTGCTCAGAAAAAAACATTTATTTGTAAACATTACTGCTTATTAACAATGCATAGGTCATAAACATCTCAGAATTCTGGGAAGATGGCTGACTGGTAGCAACCCTTGTCAGAGGCTTTTGAGCAAAGGAAGAAAAACTGGATGGAATCAGAGTCTACGAAGCCAAAGACGGGGAGCTGAGCCAAGCTGTAACTCCAAGGAAGAGCATTCAAGAAAACAAATTACAGGTACAAAGTCTATTGACTAGAGGACGGGAGACCCCTCCCCCAAGCAGGAGGCCTGCCACAGGCTATCTGTAAACGAGCAGGGAACAAAAGACTTCTCCTTCTGCCTCACTGGAGAGAGCCACTAACCCCCAGTCTCTTTCTCCAGGGAGGTCCTACTTATGAACCTACACACCACCCCGCCAGGTATAAAATTGAACAGATATTTTTCCCCACAAGTCCAAACTCCCAGTCCACCCTTCCCTCCTCAAATGGCAGACTGTAGGTCTGCCCGCTTCAGAGCACAGAGTGTTTGGTTTTGTCCTGAGAAGCCTGGGCATAGTGGACCGCCAACCATCAGGACGAAATCTGACTAACCAGGAAAAAAGAGGGTGTGGGAAGAAGGGCACACTCGGTGGGAGGAGGAGCAGTGCTCTGGTTATGACTATGCATGGCCAGTGGTAGTGTTGACCCTTGGTTTGGGCTGTGCCTGGCTGAGCAGGGTGTAGAACCACAGCAAGAGAGTGGTTGCCCCGTGTGGACTGAGTTTGGCAGATAGGGCTGGTCCCTGCTGGGCTTGAAGCAAAGGCTTAATAGGTGTGGACTGCAACCTGAGAGCAAGGGTGTGGTCTCCTGATTCCAACAGAACCCTCAAGCAGTGGCTGACTGGATGTGAACCAAGCCCTGAGGGCTAGGGCGGACTCTACTGCCTCCGGCAGTGCTGGTGAGCAGAGGCTTACCAGGTGAGGACTGAGACCTGCGGGTGGACTGTGGTGCCCTGACTCTAACAGAGCCTATGAACAGAGGCTTGCCAGGCAGTGGACTGAGACTGGCAGGTGGGGCATGGTCCCCTGACTCCAACTGGTCTGGCAAGCAGAGGCTATCTATATGTGGAATGAGACCAGAGGGCAGGCCTGGTACCCTGACGCCAACAGAGCCTGCAAACAGAGGCTTGCCAGGCAGTGGACTGAGACTGGCAAGAGGGGGCATAGTCCCCTGATTCTAACTGGTCTGGCAGGCACTACTCCAGACCCTACTCTAGAGGCTAGCAGTGTGTGGACTGAGACCAGTGGATGGGGGCATTACCCCTGACACCAGCTGGGCTTGTGAGCAGAGAAGCAGACAATAGTATGGCCTGAGTCCAGCAGGTGGGAGTGTGGATCCCTGGCTCCAATTGTGCTTTGAATCCCTTTGTTTTAAATTGTCCTTGAATCCCTCTCTGTTCAGCAGGGTTTGCACTGCCAGAGACAATTTGGTTGGAGCCCGTGTCGGAGGCTGTCTAGTCTGGGACATTCTGAGGTTGACCTTTGAAGTCTGTAGTGGAAAAAAACTGAAGGGTGGGGGCTGGGAGACACAGCTGTTTGTATCTCTTCACAGTCGAGATTTAAATCCAATAGGGTGGTTTCTTAGGATTGGGTAGAGTTTGGCTAATATCAAAACAGAGCTAGCCTGCACTATCTCACTAAGTAGGTCCTCAGAGTCTCCAGCCTAAACTTTGAAAGGGGTCTTTGGAAAGTTGTAGGAGATAAGCCAAAATAACAAAGCCTAGAGCTTTGGTAAGGTGCTATCTCTACTGCCTGGGAACCCCAATTCAATCACCCTATCAGTTCTAATAACCAAACAGTAGAAAACAAACATGGTGCAGACTCAACAAAAGAACTCTGGCAACATGAATAACCAGAGTAGATCAACATCCCCCCCACCCCTCAGAAATGACAAAGGAGACACAACTGAAGATGCCATGCTTAGACAAATGGCAGCAATGTCAGAAACCAAATTCAGAATATGGATTGCAAATAAGATAAACAGAATGGAAGAAAAGATGTAAATTGAATTCCAAAGAGTAGTTCTAAAGTTGTCTCAAGCCACCCAAGATATGGACATAAGAAAAGAGATAGCAGAGCTCAAGGAAATGAAAAAGTTAGTTGAGGAGCTCCAAAATACAGTGGAATCCCTCACTAATAGAGTTGACCAGGCAGAAGAAAGGATCTCTGAAACTGAGGACAAAGCTTTTGAATGTTCCCAAACATTCAACAAGGTAGACAAATGGCAAGCAAAAACTGATCATTCCCTGAGACAGTTGTGGGATCACTCCAAAAGATCAAACATTTGTCTGATAGGAATTTCCAAAGGAGAAGAGGAAAGTCCTAAAGGTACAGATGCTCTACTCCAAGAGATTTTGGATGAGAATTTCCCAAACACTGCAAGAGATTCCGAACTTCACATAGCAGATAGTTTCAGAACCCCAGTAAGATTCAATCCAAATAAAGCATCTTCTAGACACGTTGTGATTAACTTTGCCAAAGTTAAGATGAAAGAAAAAATTCTGCAAGCAGCCAGATGTAAGAAAAACATCACCTACAAAGGGAGAAGTATCAGAATGACTGCAGCTCTCTTAGCTGAAACGTTTCAAGCCAGAAGAAGATGGTCATCAACCTTCAATCTCCTAAAACAAAACTTCCAGCCCAGGATCCTGTATCCAGCTAAACTGAGTTTCATTTGTAATGGAGAAATCAAATACTTTAATGACATAGACATGTTGAAGAATTTTGCCATAACTAAACCAACTCTCCTGGATATTCTCAGACCCATCCTCCACAATGACCAGCACAATGCTCTACCACCAAAGTAAACTCGCCCAGAAATTTTCTGAACAAAACCCAACTTCCACAGTGGTAAAAGGATTAAAAATGTCCATTGGACATCCGAAAATCATGACACCTGAGATACAACAAGGCTTATCAATTCTCTCAATTAATGTCAATCATTTAAATTGTCCTCTAAAGAGACACAGGCTGGCTGACTGGATACATAAACTCAGACCGGACATCTGCTGTATACCAGAATCTCACCTTACCTTAAAGGATAAACATAGACTCAGGGTGAAGGGATGGACTTGTATAATACAGGCAAATGGAAAACAGAAAAAAGCAGGGGTTGCAATTTTAGTAGCAGATACAATTGGCTTTAAACCAACAAAGATAAAGAAAGATAAGGAAGGTCACTACATAATTGTCAAGGGAAACACCTGACATGAAGAGATTTCGATAATTAACATTTATGCACTGGACCAGAGTGCTCCTCAATTCATAAAGCAGACCCTAATGGATATGAACAACTTGATATCTTCCTGCACTATAAGAGTTGGAGATTTTAACGTCCGTTTGACAGTTTTGGATAGATCCTCCAAGAAGAAGCTAAACAAAGAAATATTAGACTTAAAACTGACCTTAGAACAAATGGACTTTACAGACCTCTACAGAACATTTCACCCAAATAAAACTGAATTACATTCTTCTCATCAGCCCACAGGTCATCCTCCAAAATAGATCATATCCTAGGACACAAGTCTAACCTCAGCAAAGTTAAAAGTATAGAAATTATTCTTTGTAATTTCTCAGACCACCATGGAATAAAACTTGAACTCAACAGCAATGGGAATCTCCATACTCAAGCAAAGTTATGGAAGCTAAATAATCTTAGGCTGACTGATAGCTGGGTCAAAGACAAGATTAAGAAGGAAATCACCAAATTTCTGGAACGAAGACACGAATTATCAAAACCTGTGGGATACGGCAAAGGCAGTCCTAAGAGGGAAATTTATAGCACTGGAAACCTTCATCAAGAAAACAGAAAGAGAGGAAGCCAACAACTTAATGGATCATCTCAGACAACTGGAAAAGAAGAACATTCCAACCCCAAACCCAGCAGAAGAAAAGAAATAACCAAAATTAGGCCAGAATTAAATAAAATTGAAAACAAAAGGATTATTCAGAAATCAACGAAACAAAAAGTTGGTTTTTTTGAAAAAATTAACAAAATTGATAAACCTTTGGCCAACCTAACCAGAAATAAAAAAGTAAAACCTCTAATATCATCTATCAGAAATGATAAAGGAGAAATAACAAAGACAATTCAGAAATTCAAAAAATCCTCAATAATTACTACAAAAATCTCTATTCCCAGAAATATGAAAATCTGAAGGAAATGGACCAATACCCAGAAGCACGCCACCTTCCTAGACTCAACCGGAAAAAATTAGAAATCTTAAATAGACCTATATCAACCACTGAAATAGCATCATCAATACAAAATCTCCCTAAAAAGAAAAGTCCAGGCCCAGATGGCTTCACATCCAAATTCTATCAAACCTTTCAAGAGGAACTAGTACCTATATTATACAATGTTTTCCAAAGCATAGAAAAAGGAAGAATACTTCCCAACACATTCTATGAAACAAATACCACCCTGATACCCAAACCAGGAAAGGATCCAACAAAGAAAGAAAATTATAGACCAATATCATTAATGAATATGGATGCAAAAATATTCAATAAGATCTTAGCAAACAGGAGTCAACAACACATCAAAAAAATTATATGCTATGATCGAGTTGGTTTTGTTCCAAGGTTACAGGGTTGGTTCAACATACGCAAATCTATAAATATAATACACCACATCAATAAAAGAAAAAACAAAGACCATATGAGTCTCTCAATTGACACAGAAAAAGCCTTTGATAATATCCAGCATCCTTTCATTGATCAGAATTCTTAACAAAATAAGCATAGAAGGGACATTTCTTAAACTTATAGAGGCCATTTACCACAAAACCACAGCCAATATCATATTGAATGGTGTAGAATTGAAAACATTTCCACTCAGATCAGGAACAAGGCAAGGATGCCCACTGTTTCCACTGCTATTTAACATAGTAATGGAAGTCCTAGCTATCGCCATTAGGCAAGAGAAGGTGATCAAGAGTATCCAAATAGGGTCAGAGGAGATCAAACTCTCACTCTTCGCTGATGACATGATCCTATACCTGGAAAATCCCTGGAACTCAACTTCAAAACTCTTAGAAGTGATCAAGAAATACAACAGCATCTCAGGATACAAAATCAATACTTACAAGT
>NW_003852652.1:786257-801052 GCF_000181295.1 Otolemur garnettii | reverse complement strand
CAATCAAGGACTCTATTCCTTTTACAATAGTACCAAAGAAGATGAAATATCTGGGAATTTACCTAACAAAGGATGTGAAAGATCTCTATAAGGAGAACTATGAAACTCTGAGAAAAGAAATAGCTAAAGATGTTAACAAATGGAAAAACATACCATGTTCATGGCTGGGAAGAATCAACATTATTAAAATGTCCCAAAGCAACCTACAGATTTAATGCAATCCCTATTAAATCACCATTGTCATACTTCAAAGAACTTGAAAAAATAGTACTTCGTTTTATATGGAATCAGAAAAAACCTGGAATACCAAATACATTACTCAGAAATAAGAACAAATCAGGAGGTATCACATTACCAGATTTCAGGCTATACTATAAATCTATAGTGATCAAAACAGCACGGTACTGGTACAAAAACAGAGCAGTAGATTTTGGAACAGAATAGAGAACCAATAGATGAACCCAGCTACTTATCACCATTTGATCTTCAACAAGCCTATCAAAAATATTCAGTGGGGGAAAGACTCCCTATTTAACAAATGGTTCTGGGTGAACTGGCTGGCGACCTATAGAAGACTGAAACTGGACCCCCACCTTTCACCATTAACAAAAGTTGATTCTCATTGGATAAAAGATTTAAACTTAAGACATGAAACTATAAAAATACTAGAAGAGAGTGCAGGGAAAACACTTGAAGAAATTGGCCTGGGAGAATATTTTATGAGAAGTATCCCCCGGGCAATTGAAGCAACACCAAAAATATATTACTGGTATCTGAAACTAAAAAGCTTTTGCACAGCCAAGAGCACAGTAAGTAAAGCAAACAGACAACCTTCAGAATGGGAGAAGATTTTTGCACTTTACGCTTCTGACAGAGGTTTGATAACTACAATCTACAGAGAACTCAAACTAATCAATAAGAAAAGAATAAATAATCCCATTTCTATGTGGGCAAGAGAGTTGAACAGGAACTTCTCTGATGACGACAGGCTCATGGTCTACAAACATATGAAAAAATGCTCATCATCTTTAATCATCAGAGAAATGCAAATCAAAAGTACTTTGAGATATCATCTAACTCCAGTAAGATTAGCTCACATCACAAAATCCCAAAACTACAGATGTTGGTGTGGATGTGGAGAGAAGGGAACACTTCTACACTGCTGGTGGGAATGCAAACTAATATGGCCTTTTTGGAAAGAAGTTTGGAGAACACTCAAGGAACTAAAAGTAGACCCATCATTTGATCTGCAATTCCTCTACTAGGTATATACCCAGATGATCAAAAATTATTTAACAACAAAGACATTTGCACCAGAATGTTTACTGAAGCCCAATTCATAATAGCCATGACATGGAAACAGCCCAAGTGCTCATCAACCTAGGAATGGATTAACAAATTATGGGATATGTATACCATGGAATACTATGCAGCCATAAAAAAGACGGAGACTTCACATCTTTTATGTTTACCTGGATGGAGCTGGAACATATTCTTCTTAGTAAAGTTTCCCAAGAATGGAAAATAAAGTATCCAATGTACTCGATACTACTATGAAATCAATATATAACCACCTACACACTCATAAAAAATGGCAAAACGTAACTATAGTCCATAAGGGAAGAGGAGAGAGAGGGGTGGGAAGAGGGAACATGGGAGAAGGGAGGGTATTCGGGGGGACCTCACCCAATGTGCATGATGCAATGGTACATTTCAAAACTATTAAGAAATGAATATAATTGTGATGGATGTGTTACTTGGTTCAATGTAAACGTTTCACATTGTATATCGAAGCAGTACCCTGAACCCCATAAATGCATAAATGTATGAAGTTATGATTTAATAAATAATTATTAAAAAAATGTAAAAATCTGGGGAAAAAACCCCAAAAAACAATGCATAGGTCACCCAAGAGTTCTGATGGAGATGGACAAGGAGATTAATGTTGTCTTCATTCCTGCCAAGATAAAATCCATTCTGCAGTGGATTAAGGAGTCATTTCAATTTTAAATCTTATTATTTAAAAATATATTTTATAATGCTATAGCTTCTATAGATAGGGATTCCTCTGACGGGTCTGGGCAAAGTAAATGTAGGGAAGGATTTGCTATTCTAGATGCCAGTAAGAATATTTGTGGGCTCAGCACACATACCACAGTGGTTACAGCACCAGCCACATATGCCAAAGCTGGCAGATTTGAACCCAGCCTGGGCCTGCTAAATAACAATGACAACTGCAACAAAAATATAGCTGGGCAGTGTGGCAGGCACCTGTAGTCTCAGCTACTTGGGAGGCAGAGGCAAGAGCATCGCTTACGCTCAAGCGTTGGAGGTTGCTAAGAGTTGTGATGCCACGGCACTCTACTGAGGGTGACAGCTTGAGACCCAGTCTCAAATAAAAAATAGTGATTGTGGGAGGAGGTCAAATTATCAACATGAATACGAGTTTGGAAGAAGATGATTCCAACCCTTGTTGATGATATTGAAGGGTTCAAGACTT
This sequence comes from Otolemur garnettii, assembly GCF_000181295.1. NCBI lineage: Eukaryota > Metazoa > Chordata > Mammalia > Primates > Galagidae > Otolemur > Otolemur garnettii. Next base: position 798,552 of record NW_003852652.1, on the reverse strand, counting down.
TAGTGGAGGAAGGAACTACAGATATAGTAGAAATAGCAAGAGAATTAGAATTGGAAATGGAGTCTAAAGATGTCCCTGAATTGCTGCAATCTCATGATCAAACTTGAACAGGTTGAGTTTGCTTGATAGGTTGCTTCTTATGAATTAGTAATGAAAGTGGTTTCTTGAGATAGAATATATTCCTGGTGAAGATACTGTGTATACTGCTGAAATCACAGCAAAGGATTACATACACTCAGTTGATAAAGCAGCTGCAGGGTTTAAGAGAACTGACTTCAATCTTGAAAGAAGTTCTACTGTGGGTAAAACACACTCAAACAGTATTGCACACTATATAGGAAACTTTCATGAAAGGCAGAGTCAAATGTTCACTGTTGTCTTATTTTAAGAAATTGCCATAGCCACCCAAGCCTTCAGCAACCAGTAACCTGATGGTCAGTAGCCGTCAACATTGGGGCAAGCCCCTCTACCAGCAAAAAGATTATGACTCACTGAGGCTGCGATGACTGTTGGCATTTTTTAGCAATAAAGTATTTTTAAATTCAGGTCTGTACTTTTTTTAGACATAATGCTATTGCACATTTAACAGACTGTAGTGTAGTATAAACATAACTTTTATATAAATGCACTGGAGAACCAAAAAGTTTGTGTGATTCACTTTGTTGCAATATATGATTTACTGCAGTGCTCTGGAATCAAATCTGCAATATCTCCAAAGCAGGTCTGTAGATCAGGTGAATGGAAAGTCTAGAAATAAACCCTTGTGTTTGTGGTCAAATGATCTTCAACAAGGAGGTCAACACTATTCAGCGAGGAAAGGACAGTCTCCTCTATATCTGGTGCTAAGAATACTGGATATCCACACGCAAAAGAATGAAGTTGGATCTTTACTTAACATCATACATAAAAATTAACACAAAATTGTGATAAATTATCTAAAAATTAGACCCAAAACTGTAAAACGTACTGACAAAAACACAGGGAAAAAGTTTCATGACACTGGATTTGGCAATGGTTTCTTGATTATGCCATCAAAAGCACAGGCACCAAACACAAAAACAGGCAAATTGGCACCATATCAAACCTAAAAACTTCCGTGCATTAAAGGACATCAATGAAGTGAAAATGCAGCTCATGGAATGGGAGAAAATGTTTCATGTCATATATCTCACAGAGGGTTAATATCCAGTAATCTCACTTCTGGATATATATCCAAAGGCATTGAAAGCAGGGTTGTGAAGAGAGACCTGCACACCTCTGCTTGTAGCACCATCATTCATAAAAGCCAGGAAATAGATGAACACAAGTGTCCAGTGTCCATCTGCACACAGTAAAACACCATCCAGCCTTAAAAAGGAAGGAGAGCGGGTCACATGACACAACTCGGCTGCATCTAGAGAGCACTGCGCTAAGTTAACTGAGCCAGTCACAAAGACACAGACATTGTGTGATTCTGCTTTCATGAAGCGCCAGGAATAATAAAATCCAGAGACAGAATGGCAGTTACTAGGGGCTGGGTGATAGGCAATGGAGGAGTAGTTTTTAGTGGTTACAGAGTTTTAGTTTTGCTAGATGAAAAAGTCCTGGAGCTCTGCTGCATACAACACGAATGTACTTAACACTACTAAACTGTGTGCTTAAAAATGGGTATGACAGCAAAAATAAAAAAGGTAAATTTTATGGTATGTGAAGTTGTACATCAAAAAAATGTTATGAAGATTTTTATTTTTTTAAATTTATTTTAATTAATCAATTTATTTATTTTGAGACAGAGTCTCACTTGCCCTCAGTAGAGTGCCATGGTGTCACAGCTCACAGAAACCTCAAACTCTTGGGCTCAAGCGATTCTCTTGCCTCAGCCTCCCAAGACCTGGGACAACAGGCACCTGCCACAGAACCCAGCTATTTTTTAAAGACAAGGTCGCTCTCTTGCTCAGGCTGGTCTCGAACTTGTGAGCTCAGGCAACCCACCCGCCTTGGCCTCCCCAGTGCTGGGATCACAGGCGTGAGCCACTGCACCGTGCCTATGTGAAGATTTTTAAAAAGCAAGTTTCGAAACCATTTGTAAAAAATAAAAATGAGTATGTAGAATAGGAATATATGTAAGAATCAAAAAATTTTAACAGTGTTTGGATTATAGGTAAAAAATCTATTACATTTTTCAGCATTTTAGATTTTTCTTTGGGTGAAAATTTATTACCTTGACATATTAAAAACAAGGCATTTCCTCAATTTAGGGATCAAAACCAGAAAGATAATACCTGGACTGTAGTGCTGGTTGTCACAGGAGATGGCGATTCACTAACTTTTGGCTCACTTGGGGATGCAGCTGACCCCTGTGACTCCTGGCTTGCTGGCTGGTCTGGAGACAAAGCATCACTGCTGTCTTCATCAAATGAGAAGTCACCCTGAGTATGGGGATAGTCCTCCTTCCCAACGCCTAAAGAAAGAAATGATCCTTAGTTTAAACTGACCTTGGAGTATCAAGCCTAATGTGAAAAAGAAGGAGAAACATTGTTTCCTATGAACTATTTAGGAAGCTGCTTAAAAAGCTGAATGTTCAGTACTTCCCAATGAGAGAACACACTGCTACCTATCTGCACCCTTGGGAAAAACAAATCAGATCTGAATTACATCAAGCCGCTGGATCCAAATACCACTTATGGGGAGTAAAGGGGCCAGGTATATTTTTAATGACACTGGGATGGAAACATAAACATAGAATTCAGAATGTGGGACACCCTAGAGGACAAAACAAATATGTTTTTGTCAACACGTAAGTAGTAAGAAAAAAGGGGAGGAAGAAAACCTACCCAGCAGACACATCAGCCAGGGGCAATATGTGAACTCTACTTGGATTCTGACCCAGAATCCAACTGTTTTAAAAAAGAGAGAGAGACAATGGGGAGAATGGGGCTGTGCCTGGGTATCTGCTGGTCAGCTCCCCTTCACAGAGCCCTCTGGCTATGCTGAGAGCTTACCTTTTGGGGTTCATCTCTTTAGGATTGAAAATTCTTGACTACAAATTGCCTAAGCTTTAAGCTCACACTAATATGACATATGAAGTTCTCTGGAATAATGAAAACTGTAAGTGTTTTTAACATTAGATATTAACTTTTCAAAACTGTTTGCTGAATAAGTAACATTATTCTTGAAATAATTTTTTTTGTGCTAAAGCTTATGCCAGAAAGAAAAAGAAAAACATCAGTAATTAAGTATGGTAAGTCCAGGAGGGAAAGGATGGATACTGCCATTCTTAATAATCTACACTCATTTGCTATACACCTGCCTAAAATAACTTCTTTCCCAGAAGTAGACAGAAAAATGAAAAGTTTGTAAAAATGCTAAACAAAAACTGAACAGTAAAATACAATAAGGTTAACTTAGAAAATGTGATGATGAATTAGAATATACAATAAACCTCAGTTGTAGCAAGAAAAATCTGTTAATTGGCAGCAGATGCAAATCTTATAATACAATAGTTTAAGAATCATTGGGTCAATAAATTTGTAGTTAAGCCAGAAAAATAATACTCATGATCGCTGCTGGCCTTTAAATTTGTTTTATTTAAAACTCGCTGGAGAAAGAAGTAAATTTTCAGAGTCTTGCCTATAATCGCTTCCTTAACACTGGAGTCTACAGGAAGGATGTTTTTCTCTACCAGCTCCATGGGACCAGGTCTCTGAGCAATCTTTTCGTTCAGATCATCTGCTAGTCGAGCTCTTTTCAACTTCATCTGAGTAGCCTGCAGGGATGGCTCTGCAAATGTTTCTATAAGAGGAAACACAGTTTTAACCATTACTAGAATTGCTATTTCTGTTCTATAATGTTATTTCAGGCAAACTAACTGACTTTAAACTGGTTTAAACATATTTATGTGTTCTCAACATATTTATGGAAAGAGAAAACGACTACTTAAGAATGCACCAGTATGCATTTTTTATTTTTTAGTCCTGGATAGTTAGTTTTATCTTGTTTATGCAATGTGGATGCCCAAGGATTCAAATTATCACCACCATAAGCCCCAATTGGTGTATTGCTATTGTTGATTTATGGTAGGGTGGTAGGATGGTAGTAGGTGGGCCAAGCTCACATTTATCAGGTGCTGGGGATACAAAGGCTGAGCAAGACAGATGTGGCCCATACCTCAAGAAGTTTACAGTTTTGGATCTGGCTTCACTGGAAGGTCAAGTTTTGGTAGGGGAGAGACCTCCTCTTAGGATCTAAGTTTCTTTGCAGGGGTCAATGGGAAAAGCTATAATTCATATTCTTGGGTTGGTCCTGTGTGTTGTAGAGTCAGTCATTATAATTAAGAATTTGGGTTTCTTTCTGAATATGTATACTTGTATCTATTAGGAACATTTAATTACACAGTAATTAATGGTTGTACAGAACTCTCATTATCACGTTTCCCCATTGTTCCAAAAAATGTTTATAATTGCTATAATTGTTATTTTTAAATAACAACGTGCTATCAACCTGAAACTCTGAGTTGCAAGCTGCTTGCCTCTTAAATTATATAGTAAATAGAAGGCCTTTCAAAATTCCCTGTGAGTAGGCTCAGGATTAACTGATATTCTTTCTTCGGTAGGCAGAATTTCCTGGCTGAAGCCCAAGGCTCACGTCTGGTAAGCTACTCTCCAGTACCTCTGTGCAACTTCTCCACCTGAGCTGAATGTTTGCCAAAAGTCAACCTTGATTGTCCGTGAAACAGTTCTTATCTGTGTGACTGCTATTGACAACACATAATCTAATGAAATGTTATGAGGATTATTATTTCCTGGAAACGTTAAGTTAAATGCTTTGGAAATATGTGATAAAGGTGAATTATTGAAAAAAGATCATTATCAAATTAGTTTGGGCAATTAATGACTATAAAATATTTGGGGAAAAGATTACAAAATCTAGGATTTTTAAACTCAAATTGCTTTTGAAGTGTCTATTGTTTTTGTTGCACTGTAAATAAAAATTGTAGATGATAAATACTGACTGTGCTTTATGCAGTAAAAATGATGCTAATTCCATTTGTTAAAGCTGTTTCTAGAGAGGAAGGACTCTAACCCCAGGTTGGAATATTGGCAAATAAACATATACTTGTGTAAGTTAAAAAAAAGTGTGCCCAGTTGATTTTTGTAATTTTCTTATATAACCAACTGTGGTCCTAATCTTGTAAGATAAAACACTTTTACTTAGGTTGATTTTTCAGTGCTCTTGGTTAAGGTCAAGGTTAGGAAAACCTTCTGTTTTTCTCTCCTCTCCCATTACCAACCCAAATGATAGCAGCAAAATGTTAGGAAAGAAAATACACACAAAGCAAGTAAGTGGAGCCTGGCATTGTGATATGTTTCTGTTTCTTGTCCTATGACCTCTCCATCCCTACAAGGCTGAGGCTCAAGTTTAGGTGCTGAAGTTCAAAAAATAATTTAGACTCCTATCTGCCAAAATTTTCAATCAAAATTAGGTTAATGTTAAATTCAGTTGAGGGGTGATTTTAAGATATTTTAAAAGTTAAAAATGACTTTCTTTCCTATATGAAAATCCCAACTTGAGAACTAATGTCCTTAAAACATCACTTATGGCTGATAATCCTCACCCTCTGGGAGGCCGAGGTGGGTGGATTGCCTGAGCTCACAGGTTCAAGACCAGCCTGAGCCAGAGTGAGAGACCCCCATCTCTAAAAACTGCCAGGTATTTGTGGCAGGTGCCTGTAGTCCCAGGTACTTGGGAGGCTGAGGCAAGAAAACTGCTTGAGCTCAAGAGTTTGAGGTTGCTGTGAGCTATGACACCAGAGCACTCTACTGAGGGCAACAAAGTGAGACTCTGTCTCAAAAAAACAAACAAAAAAAATCCATCACTTATGGTTCACTCATATACGCTGTTAGGTTTTTAAATCTTGGGTAGTCTTTTTTTAGAAAAACAAATATAATTTCTTTAATTATATTAATAAAGACTATTACAGTTAGAAGACAAATGAAAACAGACAGCACTGTTACAACAAAAATGCCCCTTATAGGTCAAGATATTTTCAGGCACAGAAGGAACCATTTACTTGGTTACTTACCAGTAAACTTTCTTCTTTGAAGATTCCTCTACCCCTGACAGCTGGTAGCTGCCCTACCCTACTGTTGGAGTTCTGGAAAACGGTTTTTAGTCCAGTGGACTTCTGAGGACACAATTCAAAGTACAGAAAGGCATATACCTCTGACCTCTTGCCCCTGGAGTGAGGATAGCCACATAATCATACATTTTTTTAGATTAGAAAAGACCTTACTTGGGGTCATAAAGGCCAACTCGCCACTTGGAACTTCTTTATCACATTCTTAATATGATGTGTTTTTTCTTATCACAGCAGCCTGTTTATTACCCACAGAGCACTTCTCACAATCAAATTCTCTTGTTTTCCTTGTTTGTTATCTATCTCTGACCCTGGACAGTAGTTCCATGAAGGCTGGCATCCATCTGTTAGCTCACTTGCTGGGTCTCTGGTGTCTAGCACCTGTGTCAATGAATGAAGATCTCTAATAACAGTAAGCATCTCACCTCCTGAAGATTTCAGATCTGACCTTTAGGATTATCAGTCCTTATGTTGAGCAATAATGTACTATGTTGTAATATCAACCTAATTCTAATAGTAACTCTAATCCTCATTACATCATTAGGCCCAGAGAGAATAAATCTTCCTTCTACTTGACAGTCATCTCTAAATGTTTGAGAGTTTCTCGGATTCTTTTTTTTTAATCTTCTCAAGACATAACATACCCAAAATTGTGATATCAAAACTATCACTAGACCAAGCTCCTAGTCTTATTCAATACATCAGAGAAGCAAAACAATGAAAGAAAATGTAACTCGGGAGTTTACGGTAGAGGTAATTAGCTGTTAAGAGTGCTCTGTCTTTAGCAAGAAGAACATCCAGGTAGACATGAACGAGGTTCAACTAGCTAAAAATCTAGGGTGACCGTTGCAGGTGTTGTAACCTTTATGATTTACTAAAGAGGGTACATACCCCTCCCTGATCAAGAAATCCTCTGGACCAAAAGTGTTTTTCCAGAACAGTATGGCAGAGGCACCTGTGGTACCAGCTGGTGGAGAAGAGTCAGTCCATTAATTGTTTATTTGAAGAATCAAACCTTCCCCATGTATCTAAAATAATGTTTTAGCTTTGGGTCTTCATGTTGCTATCCAATATGGAGGATGTCAGCCTGTGGGGTAAAAAGTTATTAAAATGGGAATAAACAGAAATGGTGGAATTCTCACTTCTTTTCTTGAGAAAATGCAGCAAAATAATAAGAAATAAAACCTTTACCTTCTAAAATGTGCATCCTGACAAGTTCAGAACGATCTGGTCGACTCCGAATCTTGTGTTTCAAAAAGTTTTCAGTCTTTAAAGAAAGTTAAAAAGAAGTCTTATCATGAATTATTTATGATTTAATATGGATTTAATTTCTTTCAAGGTATTGCATTTAAATAAATTGTATACCCTTTATGTCATATCTTTGAGAACAAGAAGAGTGGAAAATTGGTATTTACAGAAACTACTATCTAATACATAATTTAAACTGCAGCCTTCAAAACTTACAAGGACTTGAATAGTGTGTTGGTATAAAGAAAGCACTTTATAGTTTTATTTTAAAACTTGGCAACATCAAAAACTCATGATTTTTGAAGAACATAGAATTTAGATCATTTAAGTATCTAAAATCAATAAAATCTATACTTGGGTCAAGTAACAATCTACTTAGATAACCAATTTCCTAAAAATCCTCATGTATTTTCTTTCATGAGTTCATATCCTTGATCATGTTTTCTTAATAGAACTGTACTTAATTCTTAAGCAACAGGACTTTAAAGTGAGTTCTACATTTTATAGGACTCTCTAAGAGATCATTACTGTATTCTGGAGAATTTTTCTAAACATATTTTTGGAATATGCTTATTTTCATGTTGCATGGTAAGTTTTGCCAAAAACAAATGAAACAAAAAGAATGTCCATAATGGCTTTTTCTTTTTTTTTTTTTAAAGACAGTGTTTCACTCTGTTGCCTACACTAGGGTGTACTGACATCATCACAGCTCACTGCAACCTTTAACTCCGGGGCTCAAGTGATCTTCTTGCCTCAGCCTCCCAAATACAGGCAAACACCACCATGCCTGTCTAATTTTTCTATTTTTTGTAGAGATGGGATCTTGCTATTGCTAAAGCTTGTCTCAAACTCCTGAGCTCGAGTGATCCTTTCACCTCAGCCTCCCCAGAGGGCTAGGATTACAGACACAAGCACCACGTTTGGCTTGTATTGGCATTTTTCAAGAATGATGGTAAATGTCATGGCGCTATGCAGTTATGATAGAGCCATCTCAAGGAATGAAGCAGAGTTGAGCCTACGTAGCACTGTTCCTTGGTTTATCCAAACTCTTCTACTCTTGGTAAAATGTACAGGTAGGGAAAGGATCTGAGAGTCTGTTGTCACTTAGCTATCTCTCTGCAGAAGTAACAAATGACATGATTAGGTATTACATCTCTAAAAGCTTCCTCTGAAAGTAAGTGAAGGAGTGTGATTTTCCCTTTATGCACAAAACTAGTCACTATTTTAAATGAGCAGGATTTGAATGTCATGTATTTCTACAACCCTCCAAGGTCAGACCACCACAGAGTAGACCCCTCTCTGCCATGTGTCTCTTTTCTCTGTTGACATATTTAGGAATAAGATTGCTACTTGTCCACAGGTACTTTAGAATAAAGGAAAGACAGAGAGAAGTATAATATTTTAAAGTAAAATTTCTTACTCTGGCTCGTTCCAAGCTTTTGATCTGTTCATGGAATGCTGCTGGACTCTTCAAAGCTGCGAGGGGAAAAGACATTGTTTCCACAGTATAAACAGAGGAATTCACACCTCAGCCCAAAGTTACAGCATATCATGTTGATAACCCTATTAGTTCACATCTATAGTTCCATTTGTTTACTAGTTCCTTTCATGACATTTGCAAACTTTGAAACCTCAAATGTTATAGAATAGAAATTTACGTATTTCACAAACAAGTCAAGGGCAGTTCCACACACAATGACAGTGTGGACATCAGGTGGGACTAGTTCTGACCACTAGTTGGGGCAGACTTCCACTGCAAGGAAATACTGTCTGCTGACTCCAAGCTACTGGAAAAAGCCCAGGTATTCTCAGGAGCGATCTAACCTTGAACACATTCTACTTCCAGCAGATCTGAGGTACCATTTATTCAGAACCTTCAGTGGGGCTTAGTTCCATGCTGAGGTCAATCATAATTATATTCCTGTTGGTCTTGTTATAACCTTGCAAGGTACATGTAAGTCTCAGAACAGAAGGCGGCTCAAAAAGGTTAAGTGAACCGTTGAGGTCACACAGCTAAGATGGTGGTCAGAGTGGGATTTAAGTATAGGATTTTGGACTTGAAAGGTTCATGTTCTTTCTGCCATACCACAATGCAACTCACTCTACAAACATAGTGACTCTTTAATGTGATAAGCTGCCAGTACGTCAAATATTCTAGGTTTCCCATTTTAAGGCTTAGCAGTGTTAACCAAACTATCACCTATTATAGTATTTCTATCAGTTGTCTTTGCAATATACAGGGTGGCCTTAAAGTTCATGTGTAATTTTAAATAATGTGCAATTTAAGTAGTGTGCAGTTTAAATAGTAATTTTAAATAGTGTGAAATTTTAAGCTGCACACGAACTTTCTGGCCACCTTGTGTCTTTGTGTATGCCCACCATTGCCTGAGAACACTCTGCACTCAGACGCCCGGGCAGTCAGAGGCATGGGTGGGATACAGGATTAGGATTCCTTGAGCTGTCATTTCTAAGACTTGACAGCATTACTGAAGCACCCAGAGAGTCCCAGGAGTTCAGCCCAATCAGGTTTGGCTAGGGCCCAACTCCCCAAAGCAGATCAGAGCCAGCCTAGCAGTGCTGCCTGAAACCTCATGATTTGATCCAGTTTGACTGACTGGTTCACAGTCAGGAATGTAGTGGGGAAATCTGGCAGATTAAAGGAGCTTTTGACTATCACCACGCTAGATTTAAAATATTTCGATAATTAATAGTAGTCCAGAAAAAAAAGTTTCACGGGGGAAAATATCTATTATAGAGGAAAATCATTCCCAAGAATGGTTTTCTAGGCTAGCAACGATTCAGAAGACTGGAGAGCATAATTTCAGTCTGCAATTTCTTTCTAGTGTTTTAAAACACTTCTCCTCTTGGAGAAGTAAATTTTCAGACAAAATCCAGATAAATAATACTAACAGCCTACACAAAACAGCTACTCTCCCCCTCTAAAATATAAAATCACCTACAGACTTGGTGGTTCAAGGTAAACAAAACAACTTAGACAAATATTCTAAAATTAACCAACTCTCAGAATTCTCGTAAAGAAACAAACCCTAGGGATATTTGGGAAATATCTGTGCCTGTGCCAAAAAGATTTTGTTGATTATAAATGGAATGTTTATCAGTCTGTAACTGAGATACCTAACTGTATACAGACTAAAGCATAGCACCAAAAATAATGAATTTGAATTAAATATGTTTAAGTAAAACAAAGTTGTGAATTGATTTTATCATGTTACTTTTGCAAATCTTAACTAATGCCAGATCCAGAAGTACAGTGATTACTTCAGTCATTTCAACACTTAAGCAGATGTTAAAGTTTGAAGAATTGATTTTAGCCTAATTATAGTGTAAAGGGATTCTGTACATAACTCAAAACACAAGTCCCTTTTAAGTGTTCTAAATAATTGTCTTAGTTTGGCAATGCTGATGCCTGATTTTTCCTTATACATTTATTTGGCAATTTTTTGTTGAGTAAATGGGTAGCTGAAAGTCAAGTGGGATGCAGGTTCCTTGCAGACATGCCCATCTTGTTCCATCATGTCAGAGATGACAGGGAGGTTATAAATCTTACGTGGCATGATGCCCTGGTCCACCAGCTGCTCTCTTGTCCTCCTCTGCTGCAGCCTCAACTGGAGCACTGTGAAAGGGAAATAATCACCAGTGGAGTTTATCAGCAAATGTAAGATTCACTTTACATAATCCCAGAGAAGATACCCAATAAGTTTTATTACACATCTTCTATTTCACAATTAAACAAGAAGAATATTATGTGGCACCATACAACTTTTGTAAAAAGAAAATTATTATGTGATTTCTGCCCTTTTGGTGGACACCAAAGTTTACTCAGAATATTTTTTTGTTTAGTTAATAATAGTAAACACATTCAAACAGTATCCTGAAAATATAATTGGCTTATCTGTTAAGACATATTAACAAATCTCATTCATAGAAATAAAAATGTGAAATTCCTTGACATTCCTTACTTTATTTTTTTCCCAACTCTCTGAATTATTTTAGTTGCTCTTTTCCTACCAATCTCTCTCTCTCTCTCTTAATTTCTGGTTAATGTGAGGGTATAAACAAGTAGGTCAAAATATTTGAATTTGTTAGAAAGAGTCCCTCTTGTAGTTACATTCTGCACGCAAAAGGTGTACCAACACCCTCACACCATGCAGTCCCTAGTTTAAAACAATAAATCAATGACAACATTTATTTCAAGAAAAGACTGACCTAATGGGAGGAACTTACTCCATCAGGAACAAATTTTAAACAGCTCCTACCTAATAATAAAAATTAGAGCTCTGAGATATTACTAACGACTCAAAGGGAAATTTCTAACTTAGTAACTAAATAGTTCTAACTTAGTAACTAAATTAGTAACTAAGTTTCTAATTTAGTAAACTTAATTTAAAGTTTAGTAATATTTGCATAAAACAATACTGTATCTCATTCTATAATATTCTAAGAAAGTCACAAATCAAATGATACCTTATTATTTTATATTTTAATAAAAGAGTCCATTATTAGAACTGGTAGAGAATGAGATAGACAATGAAATGCAAATATCCAGGTTTGCCAAATTTAGAAAAAATTAATTTATCCCCTAGATTTTTCAAGACACTTTTATAAGTGTCTATATACATATCTTTATCTGGAAAGTGAGCCAATTGCAAAAAAGAGGAATACGTGAAGTGACTTTGAAAAATATTTTTTTCTTTCTTGCAGTTTTTGGCCAGGGCTGGGTTTGAACCTGCACTCTGGTATATGGGGCTGGTGCCCTACTCCTTTGAGCCACAGGGGCTGCCCTTGAACAATATTTTTCTTGGCTTGCCTTACATTCAAACCAAGTTTCCATTTTGACTTTTGTTTTGAAGCATGGATAAAACCAAGGTTAGGATGATAAAAAGCCTGCTTAAGCCTGCCAATATGCTAAAA